>NW_026114650.1:0-59915 GCF_025201925.1 Gopherus flavomarginatus | reverse complement strand
GTCCAACCCCTGAGCGCTCGAACCATAGCTCCAGGGGCCCAACCCCTGAGCGCCCGAACCATAGCTCCAGGGGCCCAACCCCTGAGCGCCTGAACCATAGCTCCAGGGGCCCAACCCCTGGGGACACCAACACCAGCTCCAGGGGCCCAACCCCTGAGCGCCCGAACCATAGCTCCAGGGGCCCAACCCCTGGGGGCCCCAACTCTAGCTCGAGGGGCCCAACCCCTGATCACCCCAACACCAGTTCCAGGGGCCCAACCCCTGGGGCCCCCAACACCAGCTCCAGGGGCCCAACCACTGAGCGCCCGAACCATAGCTCCAGGGGCCCCACCCCTGAGCACCCGAACCATAGCTCCAGGGGCGAACCCCTGAGCGCCCGAACCAAAGCTCCAGGGGCCAACCCCTGGGGGCCTCAACACCAGCTCCAGGGGCCAAACCCCTGGTGGCCACAACACCAGATCCAGGGGCCCAACCCCTGAGTACCCGAACCATAGCTCCATTGGCCCAACCCCTGAGCGCCCGAACCATAGCTCCAGAGGCCCAACCCCTGAGCGCCCGAACCATAGCTCCAGGGGAAAAACCCCTGAGCGCCCGAACCATAGCTCCAGGGGCCCAAACACTGAGCGCCCGAACCATAGCTCCAGGGGCCCAACCCCTGGTGGCCCCAACAACAGCTCCAGGGGCCCAACCCCTGAGCGCACCAACACCAGGTCCAGGGGCCCAACCCCTGGAGGCCCCAACACCAGCTCCAGGGGCCCAACCCCTGAGCGCAAGAACCATAGCTCCAGGAGCCCAACCCTTGAGTGCCCGAACCATAGCTCCAGGGGCCCAACCCCTGAGGGCCCGACCATAGCTCCAGGGGCCCAACCCCTGGGGGCAACAACACCAGCTCCAGGGGCCCAACCACTGAGCGCCCGAACCATAGCTCCAGGGGCCCAACCCCTGAGCGCCCGACCATAGCTTCAGGGGCCCAACCCCTGGGGGCCCCAACACCAGCTCCAGGGGCCCAACCCCTGATCACCCCAACACCAGCTCCAGGGGCCCAACCCCTGGGAGACCCAACACTAGCTCCAGGGGCCCAACCCCTGAGCGCCCGAACCATAGCTCCAGGGGCCTAACCCCTGAGCGCCCGAACCATAGCTCCAGGGGCCCAACCCCTGGGGGCCTCAACTCTAGCTCCAGGGGCCAAGACCCTGAAGGCCACAACACCAGCTCCAGGGGCCCAACCCCTGAGCGCCCGAACCATAGCTCCAGGGGCCCAAACCCTTAGCGCCCGAAGCATAGCTCCAGGGGCCCAACAACTGGGGGCCCCAACACGAGCTCCAGGGGCGCAACCCCTGAGCGCCCGAATCATAGCTCCAGGGGCCCAACCCCTGAGCGCCCGAACCATAGCTCCAGGGGCCCAAACCCTGGGGGCCCCAACACCAGCTCCAGGGGCCCAACCCCTGAGCGCCCGAACCATAGCTCCAGGGGCCCAACCCCTGGGGGACGCAACACCAGCTCTAGGGGCCCAACCCCTGAGCGCCCGAACCATAGTTCCAGGGGCCCAACCCCTGAGCGTACGAACCATAGCTCCAGAGGCCCAACCCCTGAGCGCCCGAACCATAGCTCCAGGGGAGCAACCCCTGAGCGCCCGAACCATAGCTCCAGGGGCCCAACCCCTGGGCACCGCAACACCAGCTCCAGGGGCCAAACCCCTGAGCGCCCCAACCATACCTCCAGGGGCCCAACCCCTGAGCGCCCGAACCATTGCTCCAGGGGCCCAACCCCTGTGGGCCCCAACACCAGCTCAAGGGGCCCAACCCCTAGGGGCCCCAACACCAGCTCCAGGGGCCCAACCCATGGGCGCTCGAACCATAGCTCCAGGAGCCCAACCCCTGGGGGCCTCAACACCAGCTCCAGGGGCCAAACCCCTGGGGGCCACAACACCAGCTCCAGGGGCACAACCCCTGAGCGCCCGAGCCATTGCTCCAGGGGCCCAACCCCTGAGCGCCCGAACCATAGCTCCAGGGGAACAACCCCTGAGCGCCCGAACCATAGCTCCAGGGGCCCAACCCCTGGGGGCCCCAACACCAGCTCCAGGGGCCCAACCACTGAGCGCCCGAACCATAGCTCCAGGGGCCAAACCCCTGGGAGCCCCAACACCAGCTCCAGGGACCCAACCCCTGAGCGCCCCATCACCAGCTCCAGGGGCCCAACCCCTGAGCGCCCGAACCATAGCTCCCGGGTCCCAACCCCTGAGCGCCCGAACCATAGCTCCAGGGGCCCAACCCCTGGGGGCCTCAACTCTAGCTCCAGGGGCCAAGACCCTGAAGGCCACAACACCAGCTCCAGGGGCCCAACCCCTGAGCGCCCGAACCATAGCTCCAGGGGCCCAAACCCTTAGCGCCCGAAGCATAGCTCCAGGGGCCCAACAACTGGGGGCCCCAACACGAGCTCCAGGGGCGCAACCCCTGAGCGCCCGAATCATAGCTCCAGGGGCCCAACCCCTGAGCGCCCGAACCATAGCTCCAGGGGCCCAAACCCTGGGGGCCCCAACACCAGCTCCAGGGGCCCAACCCCTGAGCGCCCGAACCATAGCTCCAGGGGCCCAACCCCTGGGGGCCGCAACACCAGCTCCAGGGGCCCAACCCCTGAGCGCCCGAACCATAGCTCCAGGGGCCCAACCCCTGGCGACCCCAACAACAACTCCAGAGGCCCAACCCCTGAGCGCCCGAACCATAGCTCCAGGGGAGCAACCCCTGAGCGCCCGAACCATAGCTCCAGGGGCCCAACCCCTGGGCACCGCAACACCAGCTCCAGGGGCCAAACCCCTGAGCGCCCCAACCATACCTCCAGGGGCCCAACCCCTGAGCGCCCGAACCATTGCTCCAGGGGCCCAACCCCTGTGGGCCCCAACACCAGCTCAAGGGGCCCAACCCCTAGGGGCCCCAACACCAGCTCCAGGGGCCCAACCCATGGGCGCTCGAACCATAGCTCCAGGAGCCCAACCCCTGGGGGCCTCAACACCAGCTCCAGGGGCCAAACCCCTGGGGGCCACAACACCAGCTCCAGGGGCACAACCCCTGAGCGCCCGAGCCATTGCTCCAGGGGCCCAACCCCTGAGCGCCCGAACCATAGCTCCAGGGGAACAACCCCTGAGCGCCCGAACCATAGCTCCAGGGGCCCAACCCCTGGGGGCCCCAACACCAGCTCCAGGGGCCCAACCACTGAGCGCCCGAACCATAGCTCCAGGGGCCAAACCCCTGGGAGCCCCAACACCAGCTCCAGGGACCCAACCCCTGAGCGCCCCATCACCAGCTCCAGGGGCCCAACCCCTGAGCGCCCGAACCATAGCTCCCGGGTCCCAACCCCTGAGCGCCCGAACCATAGCTCCAGGAGTCCAACCCCTGGGGGCCCCAACACCAGGACCAGGGGCCCAACCCCTGATCACCCCAACACCAGTTCCAGGGGCCCAACCCCTAGGGGCCCCAACACAAGCTCCAGGGGCCCAACCCATGGGCGCTGGAACCATTGCTCCAGGGGCCCAACCCCTGAGAGCCCGAACCATAGCTCCAGGGGAACAACCCCTGAGCGCCCGAACCATAGCTCCAGGGGCCCAACCCCTGGGGGCACCAACACCAGCTCCAGGGGACCAACCACTGAGCGCCCGAACCATAGCTCCAGGGGCCAAACCCCTGGGGGCCCCTACACCAGCTCCAGGGACCCAACCCCTGAGCGCCCCAACACCAGCTCCAGGGGCCCAACCCCTGAGCGCCCGAACCATAGCTCCCGGGGCCCAACCCCTGAGCGCCCGAACCATAGCTCCAGGAGTCCAACCCCTGGGGGCCCCAACACCAGCTCTATGAGCCCAACACCTGAGCGACCGAACCATAGCTCCAGGGGCCCAACCCCTGAGCGCCCGAACCATTGCTCCAGGGGCCCAACCCCTGGGGGCCCCAACACCAGCTCAAGGGGCCCAGCCCCTGATCACCCCAACACCAGTTCCAGGGTCCCAACCCCTAGGGGCCCCAACACCAGCTCCAGGGGCCCAACCCATGGGCGCTCGAACCATAGCTCCAGGGGCTCAACCCCTGGGGGCCTCAACACCAGCTCCATGGGCCCAACCTCTGAGCGCCCGAACCATTGCTCCAGGGGCCCAACCCCTGAGCGCCCGAACCATAGCTCCAGGGGAGCAACCCCTGAGCGCCCGAACCATAGCTCCAGGGGTCCAACCCCTGGGGTCCCAACACCAGCTCCAGGGGCCCAACCCCTGGGGGCCCCAAAACCAGCTCCAGGGGCCCAACCCCTGAGCGTCCGAACCATAGCTCCATGGGCCGAACCCATGGGGGCCCCACCACCAGCTCCAGGGGCCCAACCCCTGGGGGCCCCAACATCAGCTCCAGAGGCCTAACCCCTGAGCGCCCGAACCATAGCTCCAGGGGCCCAACCCCTGGGGGCCCCAACACCAGTTCCAGGGGCCCAACCCCTGAGCGCCCGAATCCTAGCTCCAGGGGCCCAACCCCTGAGCGCCCGAACTATAGCTCCAGGGGCCCAACCCCTGAGCGCCCCAACACCAGCTCCCGGGGCCCAACCCCTGCGGTCCCCAACACCAGCTCCAGGGGCCCAACCCCTGAGCGCCCGAACCATAGCTCAAGGGGCCCAACCCCTGAGCGCCAGAACCAGAAGCTCCAGGGGCCCAACCCATGGGGGCCCCAACACCAGCTCCAGGGGCCCGACCCCTGAGCGCCCGAACCATAGCTCCAGGGGCCCAACCCCTGGGGGCGCCAACATCAGCTCCAGGGGCCCAACCTCTGAGCGCCCGAACCATAGCTCCAGGGGCCCAACCCCTGAGCGCCCGAACCCTAGCTCCAGGTGCCCAACCCCTGGGGGCCCCAAAACCAACTCCAGGGGCCCAACCCCTGAGCGCCCGAACCATAGCTCCAGGGGCCCAACCCCTGAGCGCCCGAACCATAGCTCCAGGGGCCCAACCCCTGGGGGCCCCAACACCAGCTCCAGGGACCCAACCCCTGAGCGCCCGAACCATAGCTCCAGGGGCCCAACCCCTGGGGGCCCCAACACCAGGACCAGGGGCCCAACCCCTGGGGACCCCAACACCAGCTCTATGGGCCCAACACCTGAGCGACCGAACCATAGCTCCAGGGGCCCAACCCCTGAGTGCCCGAACCATTGCTCCAGGGACCCAACCCCTGGGGGCCCCAACACCAGCTCAAGGGGCCCAACCCCTGATCACCCCAACCCCAGTTCCAGGGGCCCAACCCCTAGGGGCCCCAACACCAGCTCCAGGGGCCCAACCCATGGGCGCTCGAACCATAGCTCCAGGGGCCCAACCCCTGGGGGCCTCAACACCAGCTCCAGGGGCCAAACCCCTGGGGGCCACAACACCAGCTCCAGGGGCCCAACCCCTGAGCGCCCGAACCATTGCTCCAGAGGCCCAACCCCTGAGCGTCCGAACCATAGCTCCAGGGGAGCAACCCCTGAGCGCCCGAACCATAGCTCCATGGGCCCAACCCCTGGGGTTCCAACACCAGCTCCAGGGGCCCAACCCCTGAGCGCCCGAACCATAGCTCCAGGAGCCCAACCCTTCAGTGCCCGAACCATAGCTCCAGGGGCCCAACCCCTGAGCGCCCGACCATAGCTCCAGGGGCCCAACCCCTGGGGGCCAGAACACCAGCTCCAGGGGCCTAAGTACTGAGCGCCCGAACCATAGCTCCAGGGGTCCAACCCCTGAGCGCCCGAACCATAGCTCCAGCGGCCCAACCCCTGAGCGCCCGAACCATAGCTCCAGCGGCCCAACCCCTGGGGGCCCCAACACCAGCTCCAGGGGCCCAACCCCTGAGCGCCCGAACCATAGCTCCAGGGGCCCAACCCCTGAGCGCCCGAACCTTAGCTTCAGGGGCCCAACCCCTGGGGGCCCCAACACCAGCTCCAGGGGCCCAACCCCTGATCACCCCAACACCAGCTCCAGGGGCCCAACCCCTGGGAGCCCCAACACTAGCTCCAGGGGCCCAACCCCTGAGCGCCCGAACCATAGCTCCAGGGGCCTAACCCCTGAGCGCCCAAACCATAGCTCCAGGGGCCCAACCCCTGGGGGCCTCAACTCTAGCTCCAGGGGCCAAAACCCTGGCGGCCACAACACCAGCTCCAGGGGCCCAACCCCTGAGCGCCCGAACCATAGCTCCTGGGGCCCAACCCCTGAGCGCCTGAACCATAGCTCCAGAGGCCCAACCCCTGAGCGCCCGAACCATAGCTCCAGGGGAACAACCCCTGAGCGCACGAACCATAGCTCCAGGGGCCTAAACCCTGTGCGCCCGAACCATAGCTCCAGGGGCCCAACCTCTGGGGGCCCCAACACCGACTCCAGGGGCCCAACCCCTGAGCGCCCGAACCATAGCTACAGGGGCCGAACCCCTGAGCGCCCGAACCATAGCTCCAGGGTCCCAACCCCTGGGGGCCCCAACACCAGCTCCAGGGGCCCAACACCTGATCACCGCAACACCAGCTCCAGGGGCCCAACCCCTGGGGGCCCCAACACCAGCTCCAGGGGCCCAACCCCTGAGCGCCTGAACCGTAGCTCCAGGGGCCCAACCCCTGAGCGCCCGAACCATAGCTCCAGGGTCCCAAAAGCTGGGGGCCTCAACACCAGCTCCAGGGGCTAAACCCCTGGGGGCCACAACACCAGCTCCAGGGGCCCAACCCCTGAGCGCCCGAACCATAGCTCCAGGGGCCCAACCCCTGAGCGCCCGAACCATAGCTCCAGAGGCCAAACCCCTTAGAGCCCGAACAATAGCTCCAGGGGAACAACCCCTGAGCACCCGAAACATAGCTCCAGGGGCCCAACCCCTGGGAGCCCCAACACCAGCTCCAGGGGCCCAAACTCTGAACGCCCGTACCATAGCTCCAGGGGCCCAACCCCTGGGGGCCCCAACACCAGCTCCAGGGGCCCAACCCCTGAGCGCCCCATCACCAGCTCCAGGGGCCCAACCCCTGGGGGCCCCATCACCAGCTCCAGAGGACCAACCCCTGAGCGCCCCAACACCAGCTCCAGGGGCACAACCCCTGGGGGTCCCAACACCAGCTCCAGGGGCAAAACCCCTGAGCGCCAGAACCATAGCTCCAGGGGCCCAACCCCTGAGTTCCCGAACCATAGCTCCAGGGGCCCAACCCCTGAGCGCCCCAACACCAGCTCCAGGGGCTCAACCCCTGGGGGCCCCAACACCAGCTCCAGGGGCCCAAAACCTGAGCGCCTCAAAACCAGCTCCAGAGCCCCAACCCCTGAGCGCCCGAACCATAGCTCCAGGGGACCAACCCCTGAGCGCCCGAATCATAGCTCCAGGGGCCCAACCCCTGGGGGCCCCAACACCAGCTCCAGGGGCCCAACCCCTGAGCGCCTCAACCGTAGCTCCAGGGGCCCAACCCCTGAGCGCCCGAACCATAGCTCCAGGGTCCCAAAATCTGGGGGCCTCAACACCAGCTCCAGGGGCTAAACCCCTGGGGGCCACAACACCAGCTCTAGGGGTCCAACCCCTGAGCGCCCGAACCATAGCTCCAGGGGCCCAACCCCTGAGCGCCCGAACCATAGCTCCAGAGGCCAAACCCCTGAGAGCTCGAACAATAGCTTCAGGGGAAAAACCCCTGAGCGCCCGAAACATAGCTCCAGAGGCCCAACCACTGGGAGCCCCAACACCAGCTCCAGGGGCCCAACCCCTGAGCGCCCGAACCATAGCTCCAGGGGACCAACCCCTGAGCGCCCGAACCATAGCTCCAGGGGCCCAACCCCTGGTGGCCCCAACACCAGCTCCAGGGGCCCAACCCCTGAGCGCCCGAACCATAGCTGCAGGGGCCAAACCCCTGGGGGCCTCAACACTAGCTCCAGGGGCCCAACCCCTCAGCGCCCGAACCATAGCTCCAGGGGCCCAACCCCTGAGAGCCCGAACCATAGCTCCAGGGGGCGAACCCCTGAGCACCCGAACCATAGCTCCAGGGGACCAACCCCTGGGGGCCTCAACACCAACTCCAGGGGCCCAACCCCTGAGCGCTCGAACCACAGCTCCAGGGGTCCAACCCCTGAGGGCCCCAACACCAGCTCCAGGGGCCCAACCCCTGAGCGCCCGAACCATAGCTTCCGGGGCCCAAACCCTGAGCGCCCGAACCATAGCTCCAGGGGCCGAAACCCTGGGGGCCCCAACACCAGCTCCAGGGGCCCAACCCCTGAGAGCCCGAACCATAGCTCCAGGGGCCCAACCCCTGGGGCCCCAACACCAGCTCCAGGGACCCAACCCCTGAGCGCCCGAACCATAGCTCCAGGGGCCCAACCCCTGAGCGTCAGAACCATAGCTCCAAGGGCCCAACCCTTGAGCGCCCCAACACCAGCTCCAGGGGCCCAACCCCTGGGGTCCCAACACAAGCTCCAGGGGCCCAACCCCTGAGCACAAGAACCATAGCTCCAGGGGCCCAACCCCTGAGCGCCCGAACCATAGCTCCAGGGGCCCAACTCCTGGGGGCCTTAACACCAGCTCCCGGGGCCCAACAATTCAGCGCTCGAACCATAGCTCCAGGGGCCCAACCCCTGAGCGCCCGAACCATAGCTCCAGGGGCCGAACCCCTGAGCACCCGAACCACAGCTCCAGGGGTCCAACCCCTGAGGGCCCCAACACCAGCTCCAGGGGCCCAACCCCTGAGCGCCCGAACCATAGCTCGAGGGGCCCAACCCCTGTGCGCTCGATCCATAGCTTCCGGGGCCCAAACCCTGAGCGCCCGAGCCATAGCTCTAGGGGCCGAAACCCTGGGGGCCCCAACACCAGCTCCAGGGGCGCAACCCCTGAGCGCCCGAACCATAGCTCCAGGGGCCCAACCCCTGGGGGCCCCAACACCAGCTCCAGGGGCCCAACCCCTGAACGCCCGAACCATAGCTCCAGGGGCCCAACCCCTGAGCGTCCGAACCATAGCTCCAGGGGCCCAACCCTTGAGCGCCCCAACACCAGCTCCAGGGGCCCAACCCCTGGGGGTCCCAACACAAGCTCCAGGGGCCCAACCGCTGAGCGCACGAACCATAGCTCCTGGGGTCCAACCCCCGACCGCCTGAACCATAGCTCCAGAGGTCCAACCCCTGAGCACCCGAACCATAGCTGCAGGGGAACAACCCCTGAGAGCACGAACCATAGCTCCAGGGGCCCAAACCCTGTGTGCCCGAACCATAGCTCCAGGGGCCCAACCTCTGGGGGCCCCAACGCCAGCTCCAGGGGCCCAACCCCTGAGCGCCCGAACCATAGCTAGAGGAGCCCAACCCCTGAGCGCCCGAACCATAGCTCCAGGGTCCCAACCCCTGGGGGCCCCAACACCAGCTCGAGGGGCCCAACCCCTGATCACTGCAACACCAGCTCCAGGGGCCCAACCCCTGGGGGCCCCAACACCAGCTCCAGGGGCCCAACCCCTGAGCGCCTGAACCATAGCTCCAGGGGCCCAATCCCTGACCGCCCGAACCATAGCTCCAGGGGCCCAACCCCTGAGCGCCCAAACCATAGCTTCAGGGTCCCAAAACCTGGGGGCCTCAACAGCAGCTCCAGGGGCTAAACCCCTGGAGGCCACAACACCAGCTCCAGGGGCCCAACCCCTGAGCGCCCGAACCATAGCTCCAGGGGCCCAACCCCTGAGCGCCCGAGCCGTAGCTCCAGAGACCAAACCCCTGAGCGCCCGAACCATAGCTCCAGGGGAACAACCCCTGAGCGCCCGAACCATAGCTCCAAGGGCCCAACCCCTGGGGGCCCCAACACCAGCTCCAGGGGCCCAACCCCTGAGCGCCCCAACAGCAGCTCCAGGGGCCCAACCCTTGGGGGCCCCAACACCAGCTCCAGAGGACCAACCCCTGAGCGCCCGAACCATAGCTCCAGGGGCACAACCCCTGGGGGCCCCAACACCAGCTCCAGGGGCCCAACCCCTGAGCGCCCGAACCATAGGTTCAGGGGCCCAACCCCTGAGCGCCCCCACACCAGCTCCTGGGGCTCAACCCCTGGGGGCCCCAACACCAGCTCCAGGGGCCCAACCCCTGAGCGCCCGAACCATTGCTCCAGGGGCCCAACCCCTGGAGGCCCTGAACAATAGCTCCAGGGACCCAACCCCAGAGCGCCCGAACCATACCTCCAGGGGCCGAACCCCTGAGCGCCGAACCATAGCTCCAGGGGCCCAACCCCTGGGGGCCTCAACACCAGCTCCAGGGGCCTAACCCCTGAGCGCTCGAACCACAGCTCCAGAGGTCCAACCCCTGAGGGCCCCAACACCAGCCCCAGGGGCCCAACCCCTGAGCGCCCGAACCATAGCTCCAGGGGCCCAACCCCTGAGCGCCCGAACCATAGCTCCAGGGGCTGAACCCCTGGGGGCCCCAACACCAGCTCCAGGGGACCAACCCCTGAGCGCTCGAACCGTAGCTCCAGGGGCCCAACCCCTGGGGGCCCCAACACCAGCTCCAGGGGCCCAATCCCTGAGCGCCCGAACCATAGCTCCAGGGGCCCAACCCCTGAGCGCCCCAACACCAGCTCCAGGGGCCCAACCCCTGTGGGCCCCAACACAAGCTCCAGGGACCCAACCCCTGGGGACCCCTACACTAGTTCCAGGGGCCCAACCCCTGAGCGCCCCAACCATAGCTCCAGAGGCCCAACCCCTTGGGGGCCCCAACACCAGCTCCAGGGTCCGAACCCTTGAGCGCCCCAACACCAGCTCCAGGGGCCCAACCCCTGGGGGCCCCAACACCAGCTCTAGGGGCCCAACCCCTGAGCGCCCGAACCATTGCTCCAGGGGCCCAACCCCTGAGCGCCCGAACCATACCACCAGGGGCAAACCCCTGAGCGCCCGAACCATAGCTCCAGGGCCCCAACCCCTGGTTACCCCAACACCAGCTACAGGGGCCAAACCCCTGAGCGCCCCAACACGAGCTCCAGGGGCCCAACCCCTGGGGGCTCCAACACCAGCTCTAGGGGCCAAACCCCTGAGCGCCCGAACCATCGCTCCAGGGGCCCAACCCCTGAGCGCCCGAACCATAGTTCCAGGGGCCCAACCCCTGAGCGCTCGAACCATTGCTCCAGGGGCCCAACCCCTGAACGCCCGAACCATAGCTCCAGGGGCCCAACCCCTGAGCGCCCGAAGCATAGCTCCAGGGGTCCAATCCCTGAGCGCCCGAACCATAGCTCCAGGGGCCCAACCCCTGAGAGCCGGAACCATAGCTGCAGGGGCCCAACCACTGAGCGCCCGAACCATAGATCCAGGGGCCCAACCCCTGAGCGACCGAACCATAGCTCCAGGAGCCCAACCCCTGGGGGCCCCAACACCATCTCCAAGAGCCCAACCCTGGGGGCTCCAACACCAGCTCCAGGGACCCAAACCCTGAGCGCCCCAACACCAGCTCCAGAGGTCCAAACCCTGAGCGCCCGAACCATAGCTCCAGGGGCCCAACCCCTGAGCGCCCGAACCATAGCTCCAGGGGCCCAACACCTGAGCGCCCGAACCATAGCTCCAGGGGCCCAACCCCTGGGGGCCCCAACACCAGCTCCAGGGGCCCAACGCCTGAGCGCCCGAACCATAGCTCCAGGGGCCCAACCCCTGAGCGCCCGAACCATAACTCCAGAGGCCGAACTCCTGAGCGCCCGAACCATAGCTCCAGGGGCCGAACCCTGAGGACCCGAACCATAGCTCCAGGGGCCCAAACCCTGGGGGCCCCAACACCAGGTCCAGGGGCCCAACCCCTGAGCGCCCGAACCAGAGCTCCAGGGTCTCAACCCCTGAGAGCTGTAACCATAGCTCCAGGGGCCCAACCCCTGAGCGCCCGAACCATAGCTCCAGGGTCCGAACTCCTGGGGGCAACAACACCAGCTCCAGGGGCCCAACCCTGGGGGCTCCAACACCAGCTCCAGGGGCATAACCCCTGAGCGCCCCAACACCAGCTCCAGAGCCCCAAACCCTGAGCGCCCGAACCATAGCTCCAGGGGCCAAACCCCTGAGCGCCCGAACCATAGCTCCAGGGGCCCAACCCCTGGGGGCCCCAACACCAGCTCCAGGGGCCCAACCCCTGAGCGCCCGAACCATAGCTCCAGGGGCCCAACCCCTGAGCGTCCGAACCATAGCTCTAGGGGCCCAACCCCTGGGGGCCACAACACCAGCTCCAGGGGCTCAACCCCTGGGGACCCCAACAGCAGCTACAGGGGCCCAACCCCTGAGCGCCCAAACACCAGCTCCAGAGGCCCAACCCCTGAGCGCCTGAACCATAGCTCCAGGGGCCCAACCCCTGGAGGCCCTGAACCATAGCTCTAGAGGCCCAACCCCTGAGCGCCCGAACCATAGCTCTAGGGGCCCAACCCCTGGGGGCCCCAACAAAAGCTCCAGGGGCTCAACGCCTGGGGGCCCCAACACCAGCTCCAGGGTCCCAACCCCTGAGCGCCCGAACCATAGCTCCAGGGGCCCAACCCCTGAACGCCCGAACCATAGCTCCAGGGGCCCATACCCTGAGCGCCCGAACCATAGCTCCAAGGGCCCAACCCCTGGGGGCCCCAACACCAGCTCCAGGGGCCCAACCCTTGAGCGCCCCAACACCAGCTCCAGGGGCCCAACCCCTGGGGGCCCCAACACCAGCTCCAGAGGACCAACCCCTGAGCGCCCGAACCATAGCTCCAGGGGCACAACCCCTGGGGGCCCCAACACCAGCTCCAGGGGCCCAACCCCTGAGCGCCCGAACCATAGGTCCAGGGGCCCAACCCCTGAGCGCCCCCACACCAGCTCCTGGGGCTCAACCCCTGGGGGCCCCAACACCAGCTCCAGGGGCCCAACCCCTGAGCGCCCGAACCATTTCTCCAGGGGCCCAACCCCTGGAGGCCCTGAACAATAGCTCCAGGGACCCAACCCCAGAGCGCCCGAACCATACCTCCAGGGGCCCAACCCCTGGGGGCCTCAACACCAGCTCCAGGGGCCTAACCCCTGAGCGCTCGAACCACAGCTCCAGAGGTCCAACCACTGACGGCCCCAACACTAGCCCCAGGGGCCCAACCCGTGAGCGCCCGAACCAAAGCTCTAGGGGCCCAACCCCTGAGCGCCCGAACCATAGCTCCAGGGGCTGAACCCCTGGGGGCCCCAACACCAGCTCCAGGGGACCAACCCCTGAGCGCTCGAACCGTAGCTCCAGGGGCCCAACCCCTGGGGGCCCCAACACCAGCTCCAGGGGCCCAACCCCTGAGCGCCCGAACCATAGCTCCAGGGGCCCAACCCCTGAGCGCTCCAACACCAGCTCCAGGGGCCCAACCCCTGTGGGCCCCAACACAAGCTCCAGGGGCCCAACCCCTGGGGACCCCTACACCAGTTCCAGGGGCCCAACCCCTGAGCGCCCCAACCATAGCTCCAGAGGCCCAACCCCTTGGGGGCCCCAACACCAGCTCCAGGGTCCGAAGCCCTGAGCGCCCCAACACCAGCTCCAGGGGCCCAACCCCAGGGGGCCCCAACACCAGCTCTAGGGGCCCAACCCCTGAGCGCCCGAACCATTGCTCCAGGGGCCCAACCCCTGAGCGCCCGAACCATACCTCCAGGGGTAAACCCCTGAGCGCCCGAACCATAGCTCCAGGGTCCCAACCCCTGGTTACCCCAGCACCAGCTCCAGGGGCCAAACCCCTGAGCGCCCCAACACGAGCTCCAGGGGCCCAACCCCTGGGGGCCCCAACACCAGCTCTAGGGGCCAAACCCCTGAGCGCCCGAACCATCGCTCCAGGGGCCCAACCCCTGAGCGCCCGAACCATAGTTCCAGGGGCCCAAACCCTGAGCGCTCGAACCATTGCTCCAGGGGCCCAACCCCTGAACGCCCGAACCATAGCTCCAGGGGCCCAACCCCTGAGCGCCCGAAGCATAGCTCCAGGGGTCCAATCCCTGAGCGCCCGAACCATAGCTAAAGGGGCCCAACCCCTGAGAGCCGGAACCATAGCTCCAGGGGCCCAACCCCTGAGCGCCCGAACCATAGCTCCAGGGGCCCAACCCCTGAGCGACCGAAACATAGCTCCAGGGGCCCAACCCCTGGGGGCCCCAACACCATCTCCAAGAGCCCAACCCTGGGGGCTCCAACACCAGCTCCAGGGACCCAACCCCTGAGCGCCCCAACACCAGCTCCAGAGGTCCAAACCCTGAGCGCCCGAACCATAGCTCCAGGGGCCCAACCCCTGAGCGCCCGAACCATAGCTCCAGGGGCCCAACACCTGAGCGCCCGAACCATAGCTCCAGGGGCCCAACCCCTGGGGGCCCCAACGCCAGCTCCAGGGGCCCAACCCCAGAGCGCCCGACCAGAGCTCCAGGGGCCAAACCCCTGACCGCCCGAACCATAGCTCCACGGTCCCAACCCCTGAGCGCCCGAACCATAGCTCCAGGGGCCCAACCCCTGAGCGCCCGAACCATAGCTCCAGGGGCCCAACCCTGGGGGCCCCAACGCCAGCTCCAGGGGCCCAACCCCTGAGCGCCCCAACACCAGCTCCAGAGGTACAAACCCTGAGCGCCCGAACCATAGCTCCAGGGGCCCAACCCCTGAGCGCCCGAACCATAGCTCCAGGGGCCCAACACCTGAGCGCCCGAACCATAGCTCCAGGGGCCCAACCCCTGGGGGCCCCAACGCCAGCTCCAGGGGCCCAACCCCAGAGCGCCCGACCAGAGCTCCAGGGGCCAAACCCCTGACCGCCCGAACCATAGCTCCACGGTCCCAACCCCTGAGCGCCCGAACCATAGCTCCACGGTCCCAACCCCTGAGCGCCCGAACCATAGCTCCAGGGGCCCAACCACTGGGGGCCGCAACACCAGCTCCAGGGGCCGAACCCCTGAGCGCCCGAACACCAGCTCCAGGGGCCCAACCCCTGGGGGCCCCAACACCAGCTCCAGGGGCCCAACGCCTGAGCGCTCGAACCATAGCTCCAGGGGCCCAACCCCTGAGCGCCCGAACCATAACTCCAGAGGCCCAACTCCTGAGCGCCCGAACCATAGCTCCAGGGGCCGAACCCTGAGGACCCGAACCATAGCTCCAGGGGCCCAAACCCTGGGGGCCCCAACACCAGCTCCAGGGGCCCAACCCCTGAGCGCCCGAACCAGAGCTCCAGGGTCTCAACCCCTGAGAGCCGGAACCATAGCTCCAGGGGCCCAACCCCTGAGCGCCCGAACCATAGCTCCAGGGGTCCAACCCCTGAGCGCCCGAACCATAGCTCCAGGGTCCGAACTCCTGGAGGCCCCAACACCAGCTCCAGGGGCCCAACCCTGGGGGCTCCAACACCAGCTCCAGGGGCCCAACCCCTGAGCGCCCCAACACCAGCTCCAGAGCCCCAAACCCTGAGCGCCCGAACCATAGCTCCAGGGGCCAAACCCCTGAGCGCCCGAACCATAGCTCCAGGGGCCCAACCCCTGGGGGCCCCAACACCAGCTCCAGGGGCCCAACCCCTGAGCGCCCGAACCATAGCTCCAGGGGCCCAACCCCTGAGCGTCCGAACCATAGCTCCACGGGCCCAACCCCTGAGCGCCCGAACCATAGCTCCAGGTTCCCAACCCCTGAGCGCCCGTACCATAGCTCCAGGGGCCCAACAACTGGGGGCCGCAACACCAGCGCCAGGGGCCGAAACCCTGAGTGCCCCAACACCAGCTGCAGGGCCCCAACCCCTGGGGGCCCAAACACCAGGTCCAGGGGCCCAACCCCTGAGAGCTCGAACCATAACTCCAGGGGCCCAACCCCTGAGCGCCCGTACCATAGGTCCAGGGGCCGAACCCCTGAGCAGCCGAACCATAGCTCGAGGGGCCCAACCCCTGGGGGCCCCAACACCAGCTCCAGGGGCCCAACCCCTGGGGGCCCCAATACCATCTCCAGGGGCCCAACCCCTGAGCGTCCGAACCAGAGCTCCAGGGGCCCAACGCCTGAGCGCCCGAACCATAGCTCCAGAGGCTCAACCCCTGAGCGGCCGAACCATAGCTCCAGGGGAACAACCCCTGAGCGCCCGAACCATAGCTCCAGGGGCCCACACCCTGGGGGCCCCAACACCAGCTCCAGGGGCCCTACCCCTGAGCGCCCGAACCATAGCTCCAGGGGCCCAACCCCTGAGCGCCCGAACCATAGCTCCAGGGACCCAGCCCCTGCGGGCCCAAACACCAGCTCCAGGGGCCCAACCCCTAAGCGCTGCGACACATGCTACAGGGGCCCAACCCCTGGGGGCTCCAACACCAGCTCCAGAGGCCCAACCCCTGAGCGCCCGAACCATAGCTCCAGGGGCCCAACCCCTGGGGGCCACAACACCAGCTCCAGGGGCTCAACCCCTGGGGACCCCAACAGCAGCTACAGGGGCCCAACCCCTGAGCGCCCAAACACCAGCTCCAGAGGCCGAACCCCTAAGCGCCTGAACCATAGCTCCAGGGGCCCAACCCCTGGAGGCCCTGAACCATAGCTCTAGAGGCCCAACCCCTGAGCGCCCGAACCAAAGCTCCAGGGGCCAAACCCCTGAGCGCCCGAACCATAGCTCCAGGGGCCCAACCCCTGAGCTCCCGAACCATAGCTCCAGGGGCCCAACCCCTGAGCGCCCGAACCACAGCTCCAGGGGCCCAACCCCTGAGCGCCCGAACCATAGCTCCAGGGGCTCAAACCCTGAGCGCCCGAACCATAGCTCCAGGGGCCCACACCCTGGGGGCCCCAACACCAGCTCCAGGGGCCCTACCCCTGAGCGCCCGAACCATAGCTCCAGGGGCCCAACCCCTGGGGGCCTCAACACCAGCTCCAGAGGCCCAACCCCTGAGCGCCCGAACCATAGCTCCAGGGGCCCAACCCCTGGGGGCCCGAAGAGCAGCTCCAGGGGTCCAAACCCTTGTGGCCCCAACACCAGCTCCATGGGCCCAACCCCTGAGCGCCCGAACCATAGCTACAGGGGCCCAACCCCTAAGCGCCCGAACCATAGCTCCAGGGGCCCAACCCCTGAGCGCCCCAACACCAGCTCCAGGGTCCCCGCCCCTGGGGGCCCCAACACCAGCTCCAGGGGCCCAACCCCTGAGCGCCCGAACCATAGCTACAGGGGCCCAACCCCTGGGGGCCCCAACACCAGATCCAGGGGCCCAACCCCTGAGAGCCCGAACCATAACGCCAGGGGCCGAACCCCTGGGGGCCCCAACACCAACTCCAGGGGTCCAACCCCTGGGGGCCCCAACACCAGCTCCAGGGGCCCAACTCCTGAGCGCCCGAACCATAGTTCCAGGGTCCCAACCCCTGAGCACCCGAACCATAGCTCCACGGGCCCAACCCCTGAGCGCCCAAACCATTTCTCCAGCGGCCCAACCCCTAAGCACCCGAACCATAGCTCGAGAGGCCCAACCCCTGAGCGCCCGAACCATAGCTCCAGGGGCCCAACCCCTGGGGGCCCCAACACCAGCTCCATGGGCTCAACTCCTGTGCGCCCGAAACATAGCTCCAGGGGCCCAACCCCTGAGCGCCCGAACCATAGCTCCAGGGGCCCAACCCCTGGGGGCCCCAACACCAGCTCCAGGGGCCCAACACCTGAGCGCCCCAACACCAGCACCAGAGGCCCAACCCCTGAGCACCCGAACCATAGCTCCAGGGGCCCAACCCCTGGAGGCCCTGAACCATAGCTCCAGGGGCCCAGCCCCTGAGCGCCCGAACCATAGCTCCAGGGACCCAACCCCTAAGTGCCCGAACCACAGCTCCAGGTGCCCGACCCCTAAGCATCCGAACCATAGCTTCAATGGCCGAACCCCTGGGGCCCCAACACCAGCTCCAGGGGCCCAAACCCTGAGCGCTCCAACACCAGCTCCAGAGGCCCAACCCCTGAGCGCCCGAACCATAGCTCCAGGGGCCCAACCCCTGAGCACCCGAACTATAGCTCCAGGGGCCCTACAACTGAGCGCCCGAACCATAGCTCCAGGGGCCCAACCCCTGGGGGCCCCAACATCAGCTCCAGGGGCCCAACCCCTGAGCGCCCGAACCATAGCTCCAGGGGCCCAACCCCTGGGGGCCCCAGCACAAGCTCCAGGGGCCCAATCCCTGAGCGCCCGAACCAGCTCCAGGGGCCCAACCCCTGGGGGCCCCAACACCAGCTCCAGGGTCCGAACACCTGGGGGCCCCAACACCAGCTGCCGGGGCCCAAAACCTGAGCTCCCCAACACCAGCTCCACAGGCCCAACCCCTGAGCGCCAGAAACATACCTCCAGGGGCCCAACCCCTAGAGGCCCTGAAACATAGCTCCAGGGGCCCAACCCCTGAGCGCTCGAACCACAGCTCCAGGGGCCCAATCCCTGAGCGCCCGAATCATAGCTCCAGGGGCCCAACCCCTCAGCGCCCGAACCAGAGCTCCAGGGCCCAACCCCTGAGCGCCCGAACCATAGCTCCAGGGGCCCAACCCCTCAGCGCCCGAACCAGAGCTCCAGGGCCCAACCCCTGAGCGTCCAAACACGAGCTCCAGAGGCCCAACCCCTGAGCGCACGAACCATAGCTCCAGGGGCCCAACCCCTGGAGGCCCTGAACCATAGCTCCAGGGGCCAAACCCATGAGCGCCCGAACCATAGCTCCAGGGGCCCAACCCCTGGAGGCCCTGAACCATAGCTCCAGGGGCCCAACCCCTGAGCGCCCCAACACAAGCTCCAGGGGCCCAACCCCTGGGGTCCCCAACACCAGCTCCAGGGGCCCCACCCCTGAGCGCCCCAACACCAGCCCCAGAGACCCAACCCCTGAGCGCCCGAACCATAGCACCAGAGGGCCAACCCCTGAGCGCCCGAACCATAGCTCCAGGGGCCCAACCCCTGGGGGCCCCAACACCAGCTCCAGAGGCCCAACCCCTGAGAGCCCCAACACCAGCTCCAGGGGCCGAACCCCTGGGAACCCCAACACCAGCTCCAGGTGCCCAACCCCTGAGTGCCCCAACACCAGCTCCAGGGGCCCAACCCCTGAGTGCCCCAACACCAGCTCCAGAGGCCCAACCAATGAGCGCCCGAACCATAACTCCAGGGGCCCAACCCCTGAGCGCCCGAACCATAGCTCCAGGGGCCCAACCCCTGGTGGCCCCAACACCAGCTCCAGAGGCCCAACCCCTGAGAGCCCCAACACCAGCTCCAGGGGCCCAACCCCTGGGAACCCCAACACCAGCTCCAGGTGCCCAACCCCTGAGTGCCCCAACACCAGCTCCAGGGGCCCAACCCCTGAGCGCCCATACCATAGCTCCAGGGGCCCAACCCCCGGAGACCCTGAACTATAACTCCAGGGGCCCAACCCTAGAGCGCCCGAACCATAGCTCCAGGGGCCGAATCCCTGAGCGTACGAACCATAGCCCCAGGGGCAAAACCCCTGAGCGCCCGAACCATAGCTCCAGGGGTCCAACCCCTGATCGCCCGAACCATTGCACCAGGGGCCCAACCCCTGGGGGCCCCAACACCAGCTCCAGGGGCCCAACCCCTGGGGGCCCCAACACCAGCTCTAGGGGCCCAACCCCTGAGCGCCACAACACCAGCTCCAGAGGCCCAACCCCTGAGCGAACGAACCATAGCTCCAGGGGCCCAACCCCTGGAGGCCCTGAACCATAGCTCCAGGGGCCCAACCGCTGAGCGCCCGAACCATAGCTCCAGGGGCCCAACCCCTGGGGGCCACGACACCAGCTCCACGGGCCCATTCCCTGGGGGCCCCAACACCAGCTCCAGGGGCCCAACCCCTGAGCGCCCCAACACCAGCTCCAGAGGCCCAACCCATGAGCGCCCGAACCATAGCTCCAGGGGCCCAACCCCTGGAGGCCCTGAACCATAGCTCCAGTCGCCCAACTCCTGAGCGCCCGAACCACAGCTCCAGGGGCCCAACCCCTGAGCGCCCGAACTATAGGTCCAGTGGCCCAATCCCTGGGGGACCCAACACCAGCTCCAGGGCCCAACCGCTGGTGGCCCCAACACCAGCTCCAGGTTCCCAACCCCTGATCGCCCCAACACCAGTCCTAGAGGCCCAACCCCTGAGCGCCCGAACCATAGCTCCAGGGGCCCAACCCCTGAGAGCCCGAACCATAGCACCAGAGGGCCAACCCCTGAGCGCCCGAACCATAGCTCCAGGGGCCCAACCCCTGGGGGCCCCAACACCAGCTCCAGAGGCCCAACCCCTGAGATCCCCAACGCCAGCTCCAGGGGCCCAACCCCTGGGAACCCCAACACCAGCTCCAGGTGCCCAACCCCTGAGTGCCCCAACACCAGCTCCAGGGGCCCAACCCCTGAGTGCCCCAACACCAGCTCCAGAGGCCCAACCAATGAGCGCCCGAACCATAACTCCAGGGGCCCAACCCCTGAGCGCCCGAACCATAGCTCCAGGGGCCCAACCCCTGGTGGCCCCAACACCAGCTCCAGAGGCCCAACCCCTGAGAGCCCCAACACCAGCTCCAGGGGCCCAACCCCTGGGAACCCCAACACCAGCTCCAGGTGCCCAACCCCTGAGTGCCCCAACACCAGCTCCAGGGGCCCAACCCCTGAGCGCCCATACCATAGCTCCAGGGGCCCAACCCCCGGAGGCCCTGAACTATAACTCCAGGGGCCCAACCCTAGAGCGCCCGAACCATAGCTCCAGGGGCCGAATCCCTGAGCGCACGAACCATAGCCCCAGGGGCAAAACCCCTGAGCGCCCGAACCATAGCTCCAGGGGCCCAACCCCTGATCGCCCGAACCATTGCACCAGGGGCCCAACCCCTGGGGGCCCCAACACCAGCTCCAGGGGCCCAACCCCTGGGGTCCCCAACACCAGCTCTAGGGGCCCAACCCCTGAGCGCCACAACACCACCTCCAGAGGCCCAACCCCTGAGCGAACGAACCATAGCTCCAGGGGCCCAACCCCTGGAGGCCCTGAACCATAGCTCCAGGGGCCCAACCGCTGAGCGCCCGAACCATAGCTCCAGGGGCCCAACCCCTGGGGGCCACGACACCAGCTCCACGGGCCCATTCCCTGGGGGCCCCAACACCAGCTCCAGGGGCCCAACCCCTGAGCGCCCCAACACCAGCTCCAGAGGCCCAACCCCTGAGCGCCCGAACCATAGCTCCAGGGGCCCAACCCCTGGAGGCCCTGAACCATAGCTCCAGTCGCCCAACTCCTGAGCGCCCGAACCACAGCTCCAGGGGCCCAACCCCTGAGCGCCCGAACTATAGGTCCAGTGGCCCAATCCCTGGGGGACCCAACACCAGCTCCAGGGCCCAACCGCTGGTGGCCCCAACACCAGCTCCAGGTTCCCAACCCCTGATCGCCCCAACACCAGCTCCAGAGGCCCAACCCCTGAGCGCCCGAACCATAGCTCCAGGGGCCCAACCCCTGGAGGCCCTGAACTATCGCTCCAGGGGCCCAACCCCTGAGCGCCCGAACCATAGCTCCAGGGTTCCAACCCCTGGGGGCCCAAACACCATCTCCACGGGCCCAACCCCTGGGGGCCCCAACACCAGCTCCAGGGGCCCAACCCCTGAGCGCCCGAACCATATCTCCAGGGGCCCAAACCCTGGAGGCCCTGAACCATAGCTCCAGAGGCCCAACCCCTGGGGGCCCCAACACGAGGTACACGGGCCCACCCCTAAGCGCCCGAACCGTAGCTCCAGGGGCCCAACCCCTGCGGGCTCCAACACCAGCTCCAGGGGCCCAACCCCTGAGCGCGCGAACCATCGCTCCAGGGGCCCAACCCCTGAGCGCCCGAACCATAGCTCCAGGGGCCCAACCCCTGAACGCCCGAACCATAGCTCCAGGGGCCCAACCCCTGGAGGCCCTGAACTATCGCTCCAGGGGCCCAACCCCTGAGCGCCCGAACCATAGCTCCAGGGTTCCAACCCCTGGGGGCCCAAACACCAGCTCCAGGGGCCCAATCCCTGGGGGCCCCAACACCAGCTCCAGGGGGACAAACCCTGAGCGCCCCAACACCAGCTCCAGAGGCCCAACCGCTGAGCGCCCAAACCATAGCTCCAGGGGCCCAACCCCTGGAGGCCCTGAACCATAGCTCCAGGGGCCCAAACCCTGAGCGCCCGAACCATAGCTCCAGGGGCCGAACCCCTGGGGGCCCCAACACCAGCTCCAGGGGCCCAACCCCTGAGCGTCCCAACACGAGCTCCAGGGGCCCAACTCCTGGGGGACCCAACACGAGCTCCAGGGGCCCAACCCCTAAGCGTCCCAACACGAGCTCCAGAGGCCCAACCCCTGTGCGCACGAACCATATCTCCAGGGGCCCAACCCCTGGAGGCCCTGTACCATAGCTCAAGGGGCCAAACCCATGAGCGCCCGAACCATAGCTCCAGGGGCCGAACCCCTGGGGGCCCCAACACCAGCTCCAGGGGCCCAACCCCTGAGCGTCCCAACACGAGCTCCAGGGGCCCAACCCCTGGGGGACCCAACACGAGCTCCAGGGGCCCAACCCCTAAGCGTCCCAACACGAGCTCCAGAGGCCCAACCCCTGTGCGCACGAACCATATCTCCAGGGGCCCAACCCCTGGAGGCTCTGAACCATAGCTCCAGGGGCACAACCCCTGAGCGCCCCAACACCAGCTCCAGGGGCCCAACCCCTGCTCTCCCCAACACCAGCTCCAGGGGCCCCACCCCTGAGCGCCCCAACACCAGCTCCAGAGGCCCAACCCCTGAGCGCCCGAACCATAGCTCCAGGGGCCCAACCCCTGAGCACCCGAACCATAGCACCAGGGGCCCAACCCCTGAGCGCCTGAACCATAGCTCCAGGGGCCCAACCCCTGGGGGCCCCAAGACCAGCTCCAGGGGCCCAACCCCTGGGGGCCCCAACACCAGCTCCAGAATCCCAACCCCTGAGTGCCCCAACACCAGCTTCAGAGGCCCAACCAATGAGCGCCCGAACCATAGCTCCAGGGACCCAACCCCTGAGCGCCCGAACGATAGCTCCAGGGGCCCAACCCCTGGGGGCCCCAACACCAGCTCCAGGGGCCCATCCCCTGAGCGCCCGAACCATAGCTCCAGGGGCCCAACCCCTGAGCGCCCGAACCATAGCTTCAGGGTCCCAACCCCTGGGGGACCCTACACCAGCTCCAGGAGCCCAACCCCTGAGAGCCCCAACACCAGCTCCAGGGGCCCAACCCCTGGGAACCCCAACACCAGCTCCAGGGGCCCAACCCCTGAGCGCCCCAACACCAGCTCCAGGGGCCCAACCCCTGAGCGCCCGAACCATAGCTCCAGGGGCCCAACCCCCGGAGGCCCTGAACCATAACTCCAGGGGCCCAACCCTAGAGCGCCCGAAACATAGCTCCAGGGGCCCAACCCCTGAGCGCCCGAACCATAGCTCCAGGGAGCCAACCCCTGGGGGCCCAAACACCAGCTCCAGGGGCCCAACCCCTGGGGGCCCCAACACCAGCTCCAGGGGCCCAACCCCTGAGCGCCCGAACCATAGCTCCAGGGGCCCAAACCCTGGAGGCCCTGAACCATAGCTCCAAGGGCCCAACCCCTGAGCGCCCGAACCATAGCTCCAGGGGCCCAACCCCTGAGCGCCCGAACCATAGCTCCAGAGGCCCAAACCCTGGGGGCCCCAACATCAGCTTCAGGGGCCCAACATCTGAGCGCCCCAACACCAGCTCCAGGGGCCCAACCCCTGGGGGCCCCAACAACAGCTCCAGAGG
Source organism: Gopherus flavomarginatus (assembly GCF_025201925.1). Classification (NCBI taxonomy): domain Eukaryota; kingdom Metazoa; phylum Chordata; order Testudines; family Testudinidae; genus Gopherus; species Gopherus flavomarginatus. Next base: position 36,302 of record NW_026114650.1, on the reverse strand, counting down.
CCCAACCCCTGAGTGCCCGAACCATAGCGCCAGGGGCCCAACCCCTGGAGGCCCTGAACCATAGCTCTAGGGGCCCATCCCCTGAGCGCCCGAACCATAGCTCCTGGGGCCCAACCCCTGGAGGCCCTAAACCATAGCTCCAGGGGTCCAAACCCTGAGCACCCGAACCATAGCTCCAGGGGCCCAACCCCTGGGGGCCCCAACACCAGCTCCAGGGACCCAACCCCTGGGAGCCCCAACACCAGCTTCAGGGGCCCAACCCCTGAGCGCTTCAACACCAGCTGCAGAGGCTTAACCCCTGAGCAGCCGAACCATAGCTCCAGGGGCCCATCCCCTCGTGGCCCTGAACCATAGATCCAGGGGCCCAACCAGTGAGCGCCCGAACCATAGCTCCAGGGGCACAACCCCTGGGGGCCCCAACTCCGGCTCCAGGGGCCCTGCCCCTTAGCGCCCAAACCATAGCTCCAGGGGCCCAACCCATGAGCGCCCGAACAATCGCTCCAGGGGCCCAACCCCTGAGCGCTCGATCCATAGCTCCAGGGGACCAACCCCTGAGCGCCCGAACCATAGCTCCAGGGGCCGAACCCCTGGGGGCCCCAACACGAGTTCCAGGGGCCCAACCCCTAAGCGCCCCAACACCAGCTCCAGAGGCCCAACCCCTGAGCGCACGAACCATAGCTACAGGGGCCCAACCCCTGGAGGCCCTGAACCATAGCTCCAGGGGCCCAACCCCTGAGCGCCCGAACCATAGCACCAGGGGCCCAACCCCTGAGCGCCCGAACCATAGCTCCAGGGGCCCAACCCCTGGGGGCCCCAACACCAGCTCCAGGTTCCCAACCCCTGGGGGCCCCAACACCAGCTCCAGAGGCCCAACCCCTGAGTGCCCCAACACCAGCTCCAGAGGCCCATCCAATGAGCGCCCGAACCATAGCTCCAGGGGCCCAACCCCTGAGCGCCCGAACCATAGCTCCAGGGGCCCAACCCCTGAGCTCCCGAACCATAGCTCCAGGGGCACAACCCCTGGGGGCCCCTTCACCAGCTCCAGGGGCCCAACCCCTGAGAGCCCCAACACAAGCTCCAGGGGCCCAACCCCTGGGAACCCCAACACCAGCTCCAGGGGCCCAACCCCTGAGCGCCCCAACACCAGCTCCAGGGTCCCAACCCCTGATCGCCCGAACCATAACTCCAGGGGCCCAACCCCCGGAGGCCCTGAACCATAACTCCAAGGGCCCAACCCTAGAGCGCCCGAAACATAGCTCTAGGGGCCGAACCCCTGAGCGCACGAACCATAGCTCCAGGGGACCAACCCCAGATCGCCCGAACCACAGCTCCAGGGGCCCAACCCCTGGAGGCCCTGAACCATAGCTCCAGGGGCCCAACTCCTGAGCACCCGAACCACAGCTCCAGGGGCCCAACCCCTGAGCGCCCGAACCATAGCTCCAGTGGCCCAATCCCTGGGGGCCCCAACACCAGCTCCAGGGCCCAACCCCTGGGGGCCCCAACACCAGCTCCAGGTGCCCAACACCTCATCGCCCCAACACCAGCTCCAGAGGCCCAACCCCTGAGCGCCCCAACACCAGCTCCAGGGGCCCAACCCCTGGTTGCCCCAACACCAGCTCCAGGGGCCCAACCCCTGAGCGCCCGAACCATAGCTCCAGGAGCCCAACCCCTGGAGGCCCTGAACCATAGCTCCAGGGGCCCAACCCCTGAGCGCCCGAACCATAGCTTCAGGGCCCCAACCCCTGGGGCCCCAAAACCAGCTCCAGGGGCTCAACCCCTGAGCGCCCGAACACCAGCTCCAGAGGCCCAACCCCTGAGCGCCCGAAGCATAGCTCCAGGGGCCTAACCCCTGGAGGCCCTGAACCATAGCTCCAGGGGCCCAACCCCTGAGCGCCCTAACCATAGCTCCAGGGGCCTAACCCCTGAGCGCCCGAACCATATCTCCAGGGGCCAAACCCCTGGGGGTCCCAATACCAGCTCCAGGGGCCCAACCCCTGAGGGCCCCAACACCAGCTCCAGGGGCCCAAGCCCTGAGCGTTCCAACACCAGCTCCAGATGCTTAACCCCTGAGCACCCGAACCAAAGCTCCAGGGGCCCAACCCCTGGAGGCCCTGAACCATAGCTCCAGGGGCCCAACCCCTGAGCGCCCGAACCATAGCTCCAGGGGCAAAACCCCTGAGCGCCCGAACCATAGCTCCAGGGGCCCAACCCCTGAGTGCCCGAACCATAGCTCCAGGGGCCCAACCCCTGGGGGCCGCAACACCAGCTCCAGGGACCCAACCCCTGGGGCCCCAACACCAGCTCCAGGGGCCCAACCCCTGAGTGCCCCAAAACCAGCTACAGAGGGCCAACCAATGAGCACCCGAACCATAGTTCCAGGGGCCGAACCTGTGGGGGCCCCAACACCAGCTCCAGGGGCCCAACCCCTGAGCTTCCGAACCATAGCTCCAGGGGCCCAACCCCTGAGCGCCCGAACCATAGTTCCAGGGGCCCAACCCCTGGAGGCTCTGAACCATAGCTCCAAGTGCCCAACCCCTGAGCGCCCGAACCATAGCTCCAGGGGCCCAACCCCTGGGGGCCCCAACACCAGCTCCAGGGGCCCAAACCCTGGGGGCCCTAAACCATAGCTCCAGGGGCCCAACCCCTCAGCGCCTCAACACCAGTTCCAGAGGCCCAACCCCTGAGCGCCCGAACCATAGCTCCAGGGGCCCAACCCCTGGGGGCCCCAACACCAGCTCCAGGGGCCCAAACCCTGAGCACCCTAACACCAGCTATATAGGCCCAACCCCTGAGCGCCCGAACCATAGCTCCAGGGGCCCAACCCCTGGAGGCCCTGAACCATAGCTCCAGGGGCCCAACCCCAGAGCGCCCGAACCATAGCTCTAGGGGCCCAACCCCTGGGGGCCCCAACACCAGCTCCAGGGGCCCAACCCCTGAGTGCCCCAACACCAGCTCCAGATTCCCCACCCCTGAGCGTCCGAACCATAGCTCCAGGGGCCTAACCCCTGGAGGCCCTGAACCATAGTTCCAGGGGCTCAACCCCTGAGCGCCCGAATCATAGCTCTAGGGGCCCAATCCTTTGGGCCCAAACACCAGCTCTAGGGGCCCAATCCCTGAGCGCCCGAAACATAGCTCCAGAAGCCGAAACCCTAGAGGCCCTGAACCATAGCTCCAGGGGCCCAACCCCTGAGCGCCCCAACACCAGCTCCAGGGGCCCAACCCCTGGGGGCCCCAACACCAGCTCCAGGGGCCCAACCCCTGAGCGCCCCAACACCAGCTCCAGAGGCCCAACCCCTGAGAGCCCGAACCATAGCTCCAGGGGCCCAACCCCTGGAGGCCCTGAACCATAGCTCCAGGGGCCCAACCCCTGGAGGCCCTGAAACATAGCTCCAGGGGCCCAACCCGTGAGCGCCCGAACCATAGCTCCAGGGGCCCAACCCCTGGGGTCCCCAACACCAGCTCCAGGGGCCCAACCCCTGGGGTCCCCAACACCAGCTCCAGGGTACCAACCCCTGGGGGCCCCAACACCAGCTCCAGGGACCCAACCCCTGGGGGCCCCAACACCAGCTCCAGGGGCCAAACCTCTGGGGGACCGAACCATAGCTCCAGGAGCCCAACCCCTGGGGGCCCCAACACCAGCTCCAGGGTCCCAACTTCTGGGGGCCCGAACCATAGCTCCAGGGGCCCAACCCCTGGGGCCCCCAACACCAGGTCCAGGGCCCCAACCCCTGGGGGCCCTAACATCAGCTCCAGGGGCCGAACCCCTTGGGGCCCCAACACCAGCTCCAGGGGCCCAAGCACTGGGGGCCCGAACCATAGCTCCAGGGGCCCAACTCCTGGGGGCCCGAACCATAGCTCCAGGGGCTCAAGCCCTGGGGGCCCCAACAGAAGCTACAGGGGCCCAACCCCTTGGGGCCCGAACCATAGCTCCAGGGGCCGAACCCCTGGGGGCCCGAACCATAGCTCCAGGGGCCCAAACCCTGGGCTCCCCAGCACCAGCTCCAGGGGCCCAACCCCTGGGGGCCTGAACCATAGCTCCAGGGGCCCAACCCCTGGGGGCCCCAACACCAGCTCTAGGGGCTAAACCCCTGGGGGCCACAAAACGAGGTCCAGGGGTCCAACCCCTGGGGACCCCAACACCAGCTCCAGGGGCCCAACCCCTGGCGGCCCGAACCATAGCTCCAGGGGCCAAACCCCTGGGGGCCCGAACCATAGCTCCAGGGGCCCAAACCCTGGGCGCCCCAACACCAGCACCAGGGGCCCAACCCCTGGGGACCCGAACCATAGCTCCAGGAGCCCAACCCCTCGGGGCCCCAACTCCAGCTCCAGGGGCCCAACTCCTGGGGGCCCGAACCATAGTTCCAGTATCCCAACCCCGGGGGGCCCCAACACCAGCTCCAGGGTCCCAACGCCTGGGGGCCCCAACACCAGCTCCAGGGGCCCAACCCCTGGGGGCCCGAACCATAGCTCCAGGGGCCCAACCCCTGGGGGACCGAACACCAGCTCCAGGGGCCCAACCGCTGGGGACCCGAACCATAGCTCCAGGGGCCCAACCCCTGGGGGCCGTAACACCAGCTCCAGGGGCCCAACGCCTGGGGGCAAGAACCATAGCTCCCGGGGCCCAACCCCTGGGTGCCTCAACACTAGCTCCAGGGGCCCAACCCCTGGGGACCCCAAGACCAGCTGCAGGGGCCCAACCCCTGGGGGCTCGAACCATAGTTCCAGGGGCCCAACCCCTGGGGGCCCCAACACCAGCTCCAGGGGTCCAACCCCTGGGGGCTCGAACCATAGCTCCAGGGGCCCAACCCCTGGGGGCCCCAAAACGAGCTCCAGGGGTCCAACCCCTGGGGTCCCAACACCAGCTCCAGTGGCCTAACCCCTGGGAGCCCGAACCATAGCTCCAGGGGGACAACCCCTGGGGGCTCAAACACCAGTTCCAGGGGCCCAACCCCTGGGGGCCCGAACCATAGCTCCAGGGGCCAAACCCCTGCGGGCCCCAACACCAGCTGCAGGGGCCCAAACAGTGGGGGCCCGAACCATAGCTCCAGGGGCCCAACCCCTGGGGGCCCCAACACCAGCTCCAAGGGCCCATCCCCTGGGGGCCCGAACCATAGCTCCAGGGGCCTAACCCCTTCGGGCCCCAACACCAGCTTCAGGGGCCCAACCCCTGGGGACCAGAACGATAGCTCCAGGGGCCCAACCCCTGGGGGCCCGAACACCAGCTCCAGGGGCCCAACCCCTGGGGGCCCCAACACCAACTCCAGGGGCCCAACCCCTGGGGTCCCGAGCCATAGCTACAGGGGCCCAACCCCTGGGGGCCCCAACACCAACTCCAGAGGCTCAACCCCTGGGGGCCCGAACCATAGTTCCAGGGGCCCAACCCCTGTGTCCCCAACACCAGCTCTAGTGGCCCAACCCCTGGGGGCCCGAACCATAGCTCCAGGGGCCCAACCCCTGGGGGCCCCAACCCCAGCTCCAGTGGCCCAGCCCCTGGGAGCCGGACCATAGATCCAGGGGCAAAACCCCTGGGGGCCCCAACACCAGCTCTAGGGGCCCAAAACCTGGAGGCCCGAACCATAGCTCCCGGGGTCCAAACCCTGGGGGCCCAACACTAGCTCCAGGAGCCCAACCCCTGGGGGCCCGATCCATAGCTCTAGGGGTCCAACCCCTGGGGGCCTCAACACCAGGTCCAGGGGCCCAACCCCTGGGGGCCCGATCCATAGCTCTAGGGGTCCAACCCCTGGGGGCCTCAACACCAGCTCCAGGGACTTAAACCCTGGGGGCCCCAACACCAACTCTAGGGGCCCAACCCCTGAACGCCCGAACCATAGTTCCAGGGGCAAAACCCCTGGGAGCCCCAACACCAGCTCCAGGGGCCCAACCCCTGGGGGCCCCAAAACCAAGTCCAGGGGCCCAACCACTCGGGGCCCCAACACCAGCTCCAGGGGCAGAACCAATGGGGGCCCCAGCACCAGCTCCAGGGGCCAAGTCCCTGAGCGCCCGAATCATACCTCTAGGGGCTCAACCCCTTAGGGCCCCAATACCAGCTCAACGGGCCCAACCCCTGGGGACCCCAGCACCAGCTCCTGGGGACCAACCCCTGGGGGCTCGAACCATACCTCCAGGGGCCCAACCCCTTGGGAGCCCCAACACCAGCTCCTGGGGCTCAACCCCTGGGGGCCCCAACACCAGGTCCAGGGGCCCAACCCCGGGGGGCCCCAACACCAGCTCCAGGGGCACAACCCCTGGGGATCCCAACACCAGCTCCAGGGGCCCAACCCCTGGGGGCCCGAGCCATAGCTCCAGGGGCCCTACCCCTGGGGGCCCCAACACCAGCTCCAGGGGCCCAACCCCTGGGGACTCCAACACCAGGTCCAGGGGCCCAACCCCTGGGGTCCCGAACCATAGCTACAGGGCCCCAACCCCTGGGGACTCCAACACCAGCTCCAGGGGCCCAACCCCTGGGGACCCCAACACCAGCTCCAGGGGCCCAACCCCTGGGGGCCCCAACCATAGCTCCAGGGGCCCAACCCCTGGGGGCCCCAACACCAGCTCCAGTTTCCCAATCCCTGGGGGCCCGAACCATAGCTCCAGGGGCCCAAACCCTGGGGGCCAGAACCATAGCTCCAGGGGCCCAACCCCTGGGGGCCTCAACACCAGGTCCAGGGGCCCAACCCCTGGGGGCCCGAACCATAGCTCCAGGGGCCCAATCCCTGGGTTCCTCAACACCAGCACCAGGGGCCCAACCCCTAGGGTCCGGAACCATAGCTCCAGTGGCCCAACCCCTGGGGGCCCCAACACCAGCTCCAGGGGCCCAACCCCTGGGGGTCCGAACCATAGCTCTAGGGGCCCAACCACTGGGGGCAACAACACCAGCTCCAGGGGCCCAACCCCTGGGGGCCCGAACCATAGCTCCAGGGGTCCAACCCCTGGGGGCGCCAACACCAGCTTCAGGGGCCCAACCCCTGGTGGCCCGAACCGTAGCTCCAGGGGCCCAACCCCTGGGGACCGAACCATTGCTCCAGGGGTCCAACCCCTGGGGGCCCCAACACCAGCTCCAGGGGCCCAACCCCTGGGTGACCGAACCATAGCTCCAGGGGCCCAACCCCTGGAGGCCCCAACACCAGCTCCAGGGGCCCAACCCCTGGGGGCCCGAACCATAGCCCCATGGGCCCAACCCATGGGGGCTCAACACCAGCTCCAGGGGCCCAACCCCTGGGGGCCCGAACCATAGCTCCAGGGGCCCAACCCCTGGGGGCCCCAACACCAGCTCCAGGGGCCCAACCCCTGAGGGCCCCAACACCAGCTCCAGGGGCCCAAACCCTGGGGGTCCGACCCATAGCTCCAGGGGCCCAACCCCTGGGGGCCCCAACACCAGCTCCAGGGGCCCAACCCCTGGGGGCCCCAACACCAGCTCCAGGGGCCCAACCCTTGGGGGCCCGAACCATAGCTCCATGGGCCCAACCCCTGGGGCCCCAACACCAGCTCCAGGGTCCCAACCCCTAGGGGCCCGAACCATAGCTCCAGGGGCCGAACCCCTCGGGGCCCCAACACCAGCTCCAGGGGTCCAACCCCTGGGGGACCCAACACCAGCTCCAGGGGCCCAACCCCTGGGGGCTAAACCATAGCTCCAGGGGCAAAACCCCTGGGGGCCCGAACCATAGCTCCAGGGGCCCAAACCTTGGGGGCCCCAACACCAGCTCCAGGGGCCGAACCCCTGGGGCCCTGAACCATAGCTCCAGGTTCCAAACCCCTGGGGGCCCCAACACCAGCTTCAGGGGCCCAACCCCTGGGGGCCCGAACCATTGCTCCAAGGGCCCAACCCCTGGGGGCCCGAACCATAGCTCCATGGGCCCAACCCTGGGGGTCCCAACACCAGCTCCAGGGGCCCAACCCCTGGGGGCCCGAACCATAGCTCCAGGGGCCCAACCCCTGGGGACCCCAACACCAGCTCGAGGGGCCCAAAACCTGGGGGCCCGAACCATAGGTCCAGGGGCCCAACCCCTGGGGGCAACAACACGAGCTCCAGGGGCCCAACCCCTGGGGGCCCCAACACCAGCTCCAGGGGTCCAACCCCTGGGAGCCCGAACTATAGCTCCAGGGGCTTAACACCTGGAGTCCCCAACACCAGCTCCAGGGGCCCAACCCCTGGGGTCCAGAACCATTGCTCCAGGAGCCCAACCCCTGGGGTCCCGAACCATAGCTCCTGGGGCCCAAACCCTATGGTTCTGGCCCCTAGGGTTTGGGCCCCTGGAGCTGGTGTTGGGGCCCCCAGGGTTTGGGCCCCTGAAGCTATGGTTCGGGCCCCCAGGGGTTGGGCTCCTGGAGCTAGTGTTGGGGCCCCCATGGGTTGGGCTCCTGGAGCTGTGGTTCGGGCCCCCAGGGGTTGGGACCCTGGAGCTGGTGATGGGCCCCCAGGGGTTGGGCCCCTGGAGCTATGGTTCGGGCCCCCAGGGGTTGGGCCCCTGGAGCTGGTGTTGGGGCCCCCAGGGGTTGGGCCCCTGGAGCTATGGTTCAGGCCCCCAGGGGTTGGTCCCCTGGAGCTGGTGTTGGGCCCCTGGAGCTGGTGTTGCGGACCCCAGGGGTTGGGCCCCTGGAGCTATGGTTCGGGCCCCTAGGGTTTTGGCCCCTGGAGCTGGTGTTGGGGCCCCCAGGGGTTGGGCCCCCGGAGCTATGGTTCTGTCCCCTAGGGGTTGGGACCCTGGAGCTGGTGTTGGGGCCCTCAGGGGTTGGGACCCCGGAACTAAGGTTCGGGCCCCCAGGGGTCGGGCGCCTGGAGCTGGTGTTGGGTCCCCGAGGGTTTGGGCCCCTGGAGCTATGGTTCGGGCCCCCAACGGTTGGGCCTTTGGAGCTATGGTTCGGGCCTCCAGGGGTGTTGCCCCTGGAGCTGGTGTTTTGGTCCCCAAGGGTTGGTCCCCTGGAGCTATGGTTTGGGCTCCAGGGGTTGGGCCCCTGGAGCTCGTGTTTGGGCCCCCAGGGGTTGGGCCCCTGGAGCTATGGTTCGGGCTCCCAGGGATTGGGCCCCTTGAGCTGGTGTTGGGGCCCCCAGGGGTTGCGTCCCTGGAGCTATGGTTCGGGCCCCCAGGGTTTGGGCCCCTGGAGCTGGTGATGGGGCCCCCAGGGGTTGGGCCCCTGGAGCTGGTGTTGGGGCTCCCAGGGGTTGGGCCCCTGGAACAATGGTTCGGGCCTCCAGGGGTTTGGCCCCTGGAGCTGGTGTTGGGGCAACCAGGGGTTGGGCCACTGGAGCTGGTGTTGTTGTCCTCAGGGGTTGGGCCCCTGGAGCAATGGTTCGGGCCCCCCAGGGTTGGGCCCCTGGACTTGGTGTTGGGGCCCCCAGGGGTTTGGCCCCTGGAGCTATGGTTCGGGCCCCCAGGGTTTGGGACCCTGGAACTGGTGTTGGGGAGAACAGGGGTTGGGATCCTGGAACTATGGTTCGGGCCCCCAGGGGCTGGGCCCCTGGAGCTATGGTTCGGGTCCCCAGTGGTTCGGCCCCTGGAGCTGGTGTTGGGACCCCAATGGTTGAACCCCTGGAGCTGGTGTTGGTTCCCCCATTGGTTGGGACCCTGGAGCTGGTTTTGGGGCCCCTAGGGGCTGGGCCCCTAGAGCTGGTGTTGGAGCCCCCAGGGGTTGGGCCCCTGGAGCTATGGTTCGTGCCCCCAGGGGTTGGGCCCCTGGAGTTGGTGTTGGGGCCCCCAAAGGGTTGGGCCCCTGGGGCTATGGTTTATGCCCCCAGTTGTTGGGTCCCTGGAGCTGCTGTTGGGGCCCCCAGGGGTTGGGCCCCTGGAGCTATGGTTCGGGCCCCCAGGGTTTGGGCCCCTGGACCTGGTGTTGGGGCCCCCAGGGTTGGGCCCCCTGGAGCTATGGTTCGGGCCCCCAGGGGTTGGGTCCCTGGAGCTGGTGTTGGGGCCCCAGGGGTTGGGCCCCTGGAGCTATGGTTCGGGTCCCCAGGGTTTGGGCCCCTGGAGCTAGTGTTGGGGCCCCCAGGGGTTGGGCCCGTGGAGCTGGTGTTGGGGACCCCAGGTGGTGGGTCCCTGGAGCTATGGTTCGGGTCCCCAGGGGTTGGGCCCCTGGAGACATGGTTCGAGCCCCCAGGGTTTGGGCCCCTGGAGCTGGTGTTGGGGCCCCAGGGGTTGGGCCCCTGGAGCTATGGTTCGGGCCTCCAGAGGTTGGGCCCCTGGAGCTGGTGTTGGGATCCGCAGAGGTTTGGGCCCTTTAGCTGGTGTTGGGGCCCCCAGGTGTTGGGCCCCAGGAGCTATGGTTCGGGCCCCCAGGGTTTGGGCCACTGAAGCTGGTGTTGGGGCCCCCAGGGGTTGGGCCCCTGGAGCTATGGTTGAGACCCCCAGCGGTTGGGCCCCTGGAGCTGGTGTTGGGGCCCCCTGGGGTTGGGCCCCAGGAGCTATGGTTCTGGCCCCCGAGGTCTTAGGTCCCTGGAGCTATGGTTCGGGCCCCCAGGGGTTGGGCCCCTGGAGCTATGGTTCGGGCCCCCAGGGGTTGGGCCCCTGGAGCTGGTGTTGGGGCCTCCAGGGGTTCGGCCCCTGGAGATATGGTTCGGGCCCCCAGGGGTTGGGCCCCTGGAGCTGGTGTTGGAGCCTCCAGGGGTTGGGCCCCTGGAGCTGGTGTTGGGGCCCCCAGGGGTTGGAACCCTGGAGCTATGGTTCGGGCCCCCAGGGGTTGGGCCACTGGAGCTGGTGTTGGGGCCCCCAGGGGTTGGGCCCATGGAGATATGGTTCGCCCCCCAGGGGTTGGGCCCCTGGAGCTGGTGTTGGGCCCCCAGGTTTTGGGCCCCTGGAGCTATGGTTCGGGCCCCCAGGGGTTGGGCCCCTGGAGCTGGTGTTGGGGCCCCCAGGGGTTCGGCCCCTGGAGCTGGTTTTGGGGCCCCCAGGGGTTGGGCCCCCTTTAGCTATGGTTCGGGCCCCCACGGGATGGGCCCCTGGAGCTGGTGTTGGGGCCCCCAGGGGTTGGGCCCCTGGAGCTATGGTTCGGGTCTCCAGGGGTTGGGCCCCTGGAGCTGGTGTTGGGGCCCCCAGGGGTTGGGCCCCTGGAGCTATGGTTCGGGCCCCAAAGGGGTTGGGCCCCTGGAGCTATGGTGCGGGCCCCCAGGGGTTGGGCCCCTGGAGCTATGGTGCGGGCCCCCAGGGGTTGGGCCACTGGAGCTGGTGTTGGGGCCCCCAGGGTTTGGGCCCCTGGAGCTATGGTTCGGGTCCCCAGGGGTTGGGCCCCTGGAGTTGGTGTTGGGGCCCCCAGGGGTTGGGTCCCTGGAGCTATGGTTCGGGCCCCCAGGGGTTGGACCCCTGGAGCTGGTGTTGGGGCCCCCAGGGGTTGAGCCCCTGGAGCTATGGTTCGGGCCCCCATGGGTTGGGCCCCTGGAGCTGGTGTTGGGGCCCCCAGGATTTGGGCCCCTGGAGCTATGGTTCGGGTCCGCAGGGGTTGGGCCCCTGGAGCTATGGTTCGAGCCCCCAGGGGTTGGGGCATTGGAGCTGGTGTTGGGGCCCCCAGGGGTTGGGCCCCTGGAGCTGGTGTTGGGGCCCCCACGGGTTGGGCCCCTGGAGCTATGGTTCGGGCCCCCAGGGGTTGGGGCCGTGGAGCTGGTGTTGGGGCCCCAGGGGTTGGGCCCCTGGAGCTATGGTTCGGCCCCCAGGGGTTGGGCCATTGGAGCTGATGTTGGGGCCCCCAGAGGTTGGGCCCCTGGAGCTATGGTTCGGGCCCCCAGGGGCTGGGTCCCTGGAGCTGGTGTTGGGGCCCCCAGGGGTTCGGCCCCTGGAGCTATGGTTCGGGCCCCCAGGGCTTGGGACCCTGGAGCTGGTGTTGGGGCCCCCAGGGTTTGGGCCCCTGGAGCTATGGTTCGGACCCCCAGGGGTTGGGCCCCTGGAGCTGGTGTTGGGGCCCCCAGGGGTTGGAACCCTGGAGCTATGGTTCGGGCCCCCAGGGGTTGGCCCCTGGAGCTGGTGTTGGGGCCCCCAGGGGTTGGGCCCATGGAGATATGGTTCGCCCCCCAGGGGTTGGGCCCCTGGAGCTGGTGTTGGGCCCCCAGGGTTTGGGCCCCTGGAGCTATGGTTCGGGCCCCCAGTTGTTGGGCCCCTGGAGCTGGTGTTGGGGCCCCCAGGGTTTCGACCCCTGGAGCTGGTTTTGGGGCCCCCAGGTGTTCGTCCCCTGGAGCTATGGTTCGGGCACCCAGGGGTTGCGCCCCTGGAGGTCGTGTTGGGGCCCCAGGGGTTGGGCCCCTGGAGCTAACGTTCGGGCCCCAAATGGTTGGGCCCCTGGAGCTGGTGTTGGGACCCCCAGGCGTTGGGCCCCTGGAGCTATGGCTCGGGCCCCCAGGGGTTGGGCCCCTGGAGCTACGGTTCGGGCCCCCACGGGATGGGCCCCTGGAGCTGGTGTTGGGGCCCCCAGGGGTTGGGCCCCTGGAGCTATGGTTCGGGTCTCCAGGGGTTGGGCCCCTGGAGCTGGTGTTGGGGCCCCCATTGGTTGGGCCCCTGGAGCTATGGTTCGGGCTCCAAGCCGTCGGGCCCCTGGAGCTATGGTTCGGGCCCCCAGGGGTTGGGCCCCTGGAGCTATGGTGCGGGCCCCCAGGGGTTGGGCCCCTGGAGCTGGTGTTGGGGCCCCCAGGGTTTGGGCCCCTGGAGCTATGGTTCGGGCCCCCAGGGGTTGGGCCCCTGGAGTTGGTGTTGGGGCCCCCAGGGGTTGGGTCCCTGGAGCTATGGTTCGGGCCCCCAGGGGTTGGACCCCTGGAGCTGGTGTTGGGGCCCCCAGGGGTTGAGCCCCTGGAGCTATGGTTCGGGCCCCCATGGGTTGGGCCCCTGGAGCTGGTGTTGGGGCCCCCAGGATTTGGGCCCCTGGAGCTATGGTTCGGGCCCCCAGGGGTTGGGCCCCTGGAGCTATGGTTCGAGCCCCCAGGGGTTGGGCCCCTGGAGCTGGTGTTGGGGCCCCCAGGGGTTGGGCCCCTGGACCTGGTGTTGGGGCCCCCAGGGGTTGGGCCCCTGGAGCTATGGTACGGGCCCCCAGGGGTTGCGTCCCTGGAGCTATGGTTCGGGCCCCCAGGGTTTGGGCCCCTGGAGCTGGTGATGGGGCCCCCAGGGGTTGGGCCCCTGGAGCTGGTGTTGGGGCTCCCAGGGGTTGGGCCCCTGGAACAATGGTTCGGGCCTCCAGGGGTTTGGCCCCTGGAGCTGGTGTTGGGGCAACCAGGGGTTGGGCCCCTGGAGCTGGTGTTGTTGTCCTCAGGGGTTGGGCCCCTGGAGCAATGGTTCGGGCCCCCCAGGGTTGGGCCCCTGGACTTGGTGTTGGGGCCCCCAGGGGTTTGGCCCCTGGAGCTATGGTTCGGGCCCCCAGGGTTTGGGACCCTGGAACTGGTGTTGGGGACCACAGAGGTTGGGCCCCTGGAGCTATGGTTCGTGCCCCCAGGGGTTGGGCCCCTGGAGTTGGTGTTGGGGCCCCCAAAGGGTTGGGCCCCTGGAGCTATGGTTTTTGCCCCCAGTTGTTGGGTCCCTGGAGCTGCTGTTGGGGCCCCCAGGGGTTGGGCCCCTGGAGCTATGGTTCGGGCCCCCAGGGTTTGGGCCCCTGGACCTGGTGTTGGGGCCCCCAGGGTTGGGCCCCCTGGAGCTATGGTTCGGGCCCCCAGGGTTTGGGCCCCTGGACCTGGTGTTGGGGCCCCCAGGGTTGGGCCCCCTGGAGCTGTGGTTCGGGCCCCCAGGGGTTGGGTCCCTGGAGCTGGTGTTGGGGCCCCAGGGGTTGGGCCCCTGGAGCTATGGTTCGGGTCCCCAGGGGTTGGGCCCCTGGAGCTAGTGTTGGGGCCCCCAGGGGTTGGGCCCCTGGAGCTGGTGTTGGGGACCCCAGGTGGTGGGTCCCTGGAGCTATGGTTCGGGTCCCCAGGGGTTGGGCCCCTGGAGATATGGTTCGAGCCCCCAGGGTTTGGGCCCCTGGAGCTGGTGTTGGGGCCCCAGGGGTTGGGCCCCTGGAGCTATGGTTCGGGCCTCCAGAGGTTGGGCCCCTGGAGCTGGTGTTGGGATCCGCAGGGGTTTGGGCCCTTTAGCTGGTGTTGGGGCCCCCAGGTGTTGGGCCCCAGGAGCTATGGTTCGGGCCCCGAGGGTTTGGGCCACTGAAGCTGGTGTTGGGGCCCCCAGGGGTTGGGCCCCTGGAGCTATGGTTCAGACCCCCAGCGGTTGGGCCCCTGGAGCTGGTGTTGGGGCCCCCTGGAGTTGGGCCCCAGGAGCTATGGTTCTGGCCCCCGAGGTCTTAGGTCCCTGGAGCTATGGTTCGGGCCCCCAGGGGTTGGGCCTCTGGAGCTATGGTTCGGGCCCCCAGGGGTTTTGCCCCTGGAGCTGGTGTTGGGGCCTCCAGGGGTTCGGCCCCTGGAGATATGGTTTGGGACCCCAGGGGTTGGGCCCCTGGAGCTGGTGTTGGAGCCTCCAGGGGTTGGGCCCCTGGAGCTGGTGTTGGGGCCCCCAGGGGTTGGAACCCTGGAGCTATGGTTCGGGCCCCCAGGGGTTGGGCCACTGGAGCTGGTGTTGGGGCCCCCAGGGGTTGGGCCCATGGAGATATGGTTCGCCCCCCAGGGGTTCGGCCCCTGGAGCTGGTTTTGGGGCCCCCAGGTGTTCGTCCCCTGGAGCTATGGTTCGGGCACCCAGGGATTGCGCCCCTGGAGATGGTGTTGGGGCCCCAGGGGTTGGGGCCCTGGAGCTAACGTTCGGGCCCCGAAGGGTTGGGCCCCTGGAGCTGGTGTTGGGACCCCCAGGGGTTGGGCCCCTGGAGCTATGGCTCGGGCCCCCAGGGGTTGGGCCCCTGGAGCTACGGTTCGGGCCCCCACGGGATGGGCCCCTGGAGCTGGTGTTGGGGCCCCTAGGGGTTGGGCCCCTGGAGCTATGGTTCGGGTCTCCAGGGGTTGGGCCCCTGGAGCTGGTGTTGGGGCCCCCAGGGGTTGGGCCAATGGAGCTGGTGCTGGGGCCCCCAGGGGTTGGGCCCCTGGAGCTATGGTTCGGGTCTCCAGGGGTTGGGCCCCTGGGGCTGGTGTTGGGGCCCCCATGGGTTGGGCCCCTGGAGCTATGGTCCGGGCCCCCAGGGGTTGGGCCCCTGGAGCTATGGTTCGGGCCCCCAGAAGTTGGGCGCCGGGAGCTCGTGTTGGGGCCCCGAGGGTTTGGGAACTTGGAGCTGGATTTTGGGAACACGAGGGGTTGGGCCCCTGGAGCTATGGTTCGGGCCCCCAGGGGTTGGGACCCTGGAGCTAATGTTGGGACCCCCAGGAGTTGGGCCCCTGGAACGATGGTTCGTGCCCCCAGGGGTTGGGCTCTAGAGCTGGTGTTGGGGCCCCCAGGGGTTTGGCCCCTGAAGCTGGTGTTGGGGCCCCCAGGGGTTGGGCCCCTGGAGCTATGGTTCGAGCCCCCAGGGGTTGGGCACCTGGAGCTGGTGTTGGGGCCCCCAGGTGTTGGGTCCCTGGAGCTATGGTTTGGGTACCCAGGGGTTGGGCCCCTGGAGATATGTTTCGAGCCCCCAGGGGTTGGGCCCCTGGAGCTGGTGTTGGGGACCCCAGGGGTTGGGCCCGTGGAGCTGGTGCTCGAGCCTCCAGGGGTTCGGCCCCTGGAGCTATGGTTCGGGCCCCCAGAGGTTGGGCCCCTGGAGCTGGTGTTGGGATCCCCAGTGGTTGGGGCCCTTTAGCTGGTGTTGGGGCCCCCAGGGGTTGGGAGCGAGGAGATATGGTTCGGGCCCCCAGGGGTTGGGCCACTGAAGCTGGTGTTGGGGCCCCCAGGGGTTGGGCTCGTGGAGCTATGGTTCGTGACCCCAGGGGTTGGGCCCCTGGAGCTGGTGTTGGGGCCCCCAGGGGTTGGGCCCCTGGAGCTATGGTTCAGGCCCCCAGCGGTTGGGCCCCTGGAGATGGTGCTGGGCCCTCCAGGGGTTAGGCCCCAGGAGCTATGGTTCTGGCCCCCGAGGGCTTAGGTCCCTGGAGCTATGGTTCGGGCCCCCAGGGGTTGGGCCCCTGGAGCTATGGTTCGGGGCCCCAGGGGTTGGGTCCCTGGAGCTGGTGTTGGGGCCTCCAGGGGTTCGGCCCCTGGAGCTATGGTTCGGGCCCCCAGGGGTTGGGCCCCTGGAGCTGGTGTTGCGGCCCCCAGGGTTTCGACCCCTGGAGCTGGTTTTGGGGCCCCCAGGTGTTCGTCCCCTGGAGCTATGGTTCGGGCACCAAGGGGTTGCGCCCCTGGAGGTGGTGTTGGGGCCCCAGGGGTTGGGCCCCTGGAGCTAACGTTCGGGCCCCCAAGGGTTGGGCCCCTGGAGCTGGTGTTGGGACCCCCAGGCGTTGGGCCCCTGGAGCTATGGCTCGGGCCCCCAGGGGTTGGGCCCCTGGAGCTACGGTTCGGGCCCCCACGGGATGGGCCCCTGGAGCTGGTGTTGGGGCCCCCAGGGGTTGGGCCCCTGGAGCTATGGTTCGGGTCTCCAGGGGTTGGACCCCTGGAGCTATGGTTCGGGCCCCCAGGGGTTGGGCCCCTGGAGCTATGGTGCGGGCCCCCAGGGGTTGGGCCCCTGGAGCTGGTGTTGGGGCCCCCAGGGTTTGGGCCCCTGGAGCTATGGTTCGGGCCCCCAGGGGTTGGGCCCCTGGAGTTGGTGTTGGGGCCCCCAGGGGTTCGGTCCCTGGAGCTATGGTTCGGGCCCCCAGGGGTTGGACCCCTGGAGCTGGTGTTGGGGCCCCCAGGGGTTGAGCCCCTGGAGCTATGGTTCGGGCCCCCATGGGTTGGGCCCCTGGAGCTGGTGTTGGGGCCCCCAGGATTTGGGCCCCTGGAGCTATGGTTCGGGTCCGCAGGGGTTGGGCCCCTGGAGCTATGGTTCGAGCCCCCAGGGGTTGGGCCCCTGGAGCTGGTGTTGGGGCCCCCAGGGGTTGGGCCCCTGGAGCTGGTGTTGGGGCCCCCACGGGTTGGGCCCCTGGAGCTATGGTTCGGGCCCCCAGGGGTTGGGGCCGTGGAGCTGGTGTTGGGGCCCCCAGGGGTTGGGCCCCTGGAGCTATGGTTCGGGCCCCCAGGGGTTGGGCCACTGGAGTTGATGTTGGGGCCCCCAGAGGTTGGGCCCCTGGAGCTATGGTTCGGGCCCCCAGGGGTTGGGTCCCTGGAGCTGGTGTTGGGGCCCCCAGGGGTTCGGCCCCTGGAGCTATGGTTCGGACCCCCAGGGGTTGGGCCCCTGGAGCTGGTGTTGGGGCCCCCAGGGGTTGGAACCCTGGAGCTATGGTTCGGGCCCCCAGGGGTTGGGCCCCTGGAGCTGGTGTTGGGGCCCCCAGGGGTTGGGCCCATGGAGATATGGTTCGCCCCCCAGGGGTTGGGCCCCTGGAGCTGGTGTTGGGCCCCCAGGGTTTGGGCCCCTGGAGCTATGGTTCGGGCCCCCAGGGGTTGGGCCCCTGGAGCTGGTGTTGGGGCCCCCAGGGTTTCGACCCCTGGAGCTGGTTTTGGGGCCCCCAGGTGTTCGTCCCCTGGAGCTATGGTTCGGGCACCCAGGGGTTGCGCCCCTGGAGGTCGTGTTGGGGCCCCAGGGGTTGGGCCCCTGGAGCTAACGTTCGCGCCCCCAATGGTTGGGCCCCTGGAGCTGGTGTTGGGACCCCCAGGCGTTGGGCCCCTGGAGCTATGGCTCGGGCCCCCAGGGGTTGGGCCCCTGGAGCTACGGTTCGGGCCCCCACGGGATGGGCCCCTGGAGCTGGTGTTGGGGCCCCCAGGGGTTGGGCCCCTGGAGCTATGGTTCGGGTCTCCAGGGGTTGGGCCCCTGGAGCTTGTGTTGGGGCCCCCAGGGGTTGGGCCCCTGGAGCTATGGTTCGGGCTCCAAAGGGGTTGGGCCCCTGGAGCTATGGTTCGGGCCCCCAGGGGTTGGGCCCCTGGAGCTATGGTGCGGGCCCCCAGGGGTTGGGCCCCTGGAGCTGGTGTTGGGGCCCCCAGGGTTTGGGCCACTGGAGCTATGGTTCGGGCCCCCAGGGGTTGGGCCCCTGGAGTTGGTGTTGGGGCCCCCAGGGGTTGGGTCCCTGGAGCTATGGTTCGGGCCCCCAGGGGTTGGACCCCTGGAGCTTGTGTTGGGGCCCCCAGGGGTTGAGCCCCTGGAGCTATGGTTTGGGCCCCCATGGGTTGGGCCCCTGGAGCTGGTGTTGGGGCCCCCAGGATTTGGGCCCCTGGAGCTATGGTTCGGGTCCGCAGGGGTTGGGCCCCTGGAGCTGGTGTTGGGGCCCCCAGGGGTTGGGCCCCTGGACCTGGTGTTGGGGCCCCCAGGGGTTGGGCCCCTGGAGCTATGGTTCGGGCCCCCAGGGGTTGGGGCCGTGGAGCTGGTGTTGGGGCCCCCAGGGGTTGGGCCCCTGGAGCTATGGTTCGGGCCCCCAGGGGTTGGGCCACTGGAGCTGATGTTGGGGCCCCCAGAGGTTGGGCCCCTGGTGCTATGGTTCGGGCCCCCAGGGGTTGGGTCCCTGGAGCTGGTGTTGGGGCCCCCAGGGGTTGGGCCCCTGGAGCTATGGTTCGGGCCCCCAGGGCTTGGGCCCCTGGAGCTGGTGTTGGGGCCCCCAGGGGTTGGGCCCCTGGAGCTATGGTTCGGACCCCCAGGGGTTGGGCCCCTGGAGCTGGTGTTGGGGCCACCAGGGGTTGGGCTCCTGGAGCTTTGGTTCGGGCCCCCAGGGGCTGGGCCCCTGGAGCTGGTGTTGGGGCCCAAAGTGGTTGGGCCCCTGGAGCTGGTGTTGGGGTCCCCAGGGGTTTGGCCCCTGGAGTAATGGTTCGGGCCCCCAGGGGTTGGGCCCCTGGAGCTGGTGTTGGGCCCCCCAGGGTTTGGGCCCCTGTAGCTGGTGTTGGAGCCCCCAGGGGTTGTGCCCCTGGAGCTATAGTTCGGGCCACCAGCGGTTGGGCCCCTGGAGCTGGTGTTGGGGCCCCCAGGGGTTGGGACCCTAGAGCTATGGCTCGGACTCCCAGGGGTTGGGCCACAGGAGCTGGTGTTGGGGCCCCCAGGGTTTTGGTCCCTGGAGCTATGGTTCGGGCCCCGAGGGGTTGGGCCCCTAGAGCTGGTGTTGGGGCCCCCAGGGGTTGGGCCACTGGAGGTGCTGTTGGGGCCTCCAAGGGTTGGACCTGTGGAGCTATGGTTCAGGCTCCCAGGGACTGGGCCCCTGGAACTGGTGTTGGGGCCCCCAGGGGTTGGGCCCCTGGAGCTGGTGTTGGGGCTCCCAGGGGTTGGGCCCCTGGAGCTATGGTTCGGGCCTCCAGGGGTTGGGCTCCTGGAGCTGGTGATGGGGCCCCCAGGGGTTGGGCCCCTGGAGCTGATCTTGGGGCCCCCAGGGGTTGGGCCCCTGGGGCTATGGTTCGGGCCCCCAGGGGTTGGGCATATGATGTTGGTGTTGGGGCCCCCAGGGGTTGAGCCCCTGGAGCTGGTGTTGGGGCCCACAGGGTTTCGGAACCTGGAGCTGGTGTTGGAGCCCCCAGGGGTTGGGCCCCTGGAGCTATGGTTCGGGCCCCAGGGGTTGAGTCCCTGGAGCTGGTGTTGGGGCCCCCAGGGTTTGGGTCCCTGGAGCTGGTGTTGGGGCCCCCAGGGGTTGGGCCCCTGGAGCTATGGTTTGGGCCCCCAAGGGGTTGAGACCCTGGAGCTGGTGTTGGGCCCCCAGGGGTTGGGCCCCTGGAGCTGGTGTTGGGGCCCCCAGGGTTTGGGCCCCTGGAGCTATGGTTCGGGCCCCCAGGGGTTGGGCCCCTAGAGCTGGTGTTGGGGCCTCGAGGGGTTGGGCCCCTGGAGCTGGTGTTGGGCCCCCAGGGGCTGGGCCCCTGGAGGTATGGTTTGGGCACCCAGGGGTTGGGCCCCTGGAGCTGGTGTTGGGGCCCCCAGGGGCTGGGCCTCTGGAGATGGTGTTGGAGACCCCAGGGGTGAGGCCCTGGAGTTATGGTTCGGGCCCCCAGGGGTTGTGAAACTGGAGCTGGTGTTGGGGCCCCCAGGGATTGGGCCTCTTGAGCTGGTGTTGGGGCCCCCAGGGGTTGGGCCCCTGGAGCTGGTGTTGGGGCCCCAGGGGCTGGGCCTCTGGAGACGGTGTTGGGGTCCCCAGGGGTTGGGCCCCTGGAGCTATGGTTCCTGCTCCCAGGGGTTGGGCCCCTGGAACTGGTGTTGGGGCCGCTACGGGTTGGGCTCCTGGAGCTATGGTTCGGGCCCCCAGAGGTTAGGCCCCTGGAGCTGGTGTTGGGGCCCCCAGGGGTTGGGCCCCTGGAGCTATGGTTCGGACCCCCAGGGGTTGGGCCCCTGGAGCTGGTGTTGGGGCCACCAGGGATTGGGCTCCTGAAGCTTTGGTTCGGGCCTCCAGGGGCTGGGCCCCTGGAGCTGGTGTTGGGGCCCAAAGTGGTTGGGCCTCTGGAGCTGGTGTTGGGGCCCCCAGGGGTTGGGCCCCTGGAGTAATGGTTCGGGCCCCCAGGGGTTGGGCCCCTGGAGCTGGTGTTGGGCCCCCCAGGGATTGGGCCCCTGTAGCTGGTGTTGGAGCCCCCAGGGGTTGTGCCTCTGAAGCTATAGTTCAGGCCCCCAGCGGTTGGGACCCTGGAGCTGGTGTTGGGGCCCCCAGGGGTTGGGACCCTGGAGCTATGGTTCGGACCCCCAGGGGTTGGGCCACAGGAGCTGGTGTTGGGGCCCCCAGGGTTTTGGCCCCTGGAGCTATGGTTCGGGCCCCGAGGGGTTGGGCCCCTAGAGCTGGTGTTGGGGCCCCCAGGGGTTGGGCCACTGGAGCTGGTGTTGGGGCCTCCAGGGGTTGGGCCTCGGGAGCTATGGCTCAGGCCCCGAGGGACTGGGCCCCTGGAACTGGTGTTGGGGCCCCCAGGGGTTGGGCCCCTGGAGCTGGTGTTGGGGCTCCCAGGGGTTGGGCCCCTGGAGCTATTGTTCGGGCCTCCAGGGGTTGGGCTCCTGGAGCTGGTGATGGGGCCCCCAGGGGTTGGGCCCCTGGAGCTGATCTTGGGGCCCCCAGGGGTTGGGCCCCTGGCGCTATGGTTCGGGCCCCCAGGGGTTGGGCACATGATGTTGGTGTTGGGGCCCCCAGGGGTTGAGCCCCTGGAGCTGGTGTTGGGGCCCACAGGGTTTCGGCCCCTGGAGCTGGTGTTGGAGCCCCCAGGGGTTGGGCCCCTGGAGCTATGGTTCGGGCCCCCAAGGGGTTGAGACCCTGGAGCTGGTGTTGGGCCCCCAGGGGTTGGGCCCCTGGAGCTGGTGTTTTGGCCCCCAGGGTTTGGGCCCCTGGAGCTATGGTTCGGGCCCCCAGGGGTTGGGCCCCTGGAGCTGGTGTTGGGGCCTCGAGGTGTTGGGCCCCTGGAGCTGGTGTTGGGCCCCCAGGGGTTGGGCCCCTGGAGGTATGCTTTGGGCAGCCAGGGGTTGGGCCCCTGGAGCTGGTGTTGGGGCCCCCAGGGGCTGGGCCTCTGGAGATGGTGTTGGAGTCCCCAGGGGTTAGGCCCTGGAGTTATGGTTCGGGCCCCCAGGGGTTGTGACCCTGGAGCTGGTGTGGGGGCCCCCAGGGGTTGGGCCTCTTGAGCTGGTGTTGGGGCCCCCAGGGGTTGGGCCCCTGGAGCTGGTGTTGGGGCCCCCAGGGGCTGGGCCTCTGGAGATGGTGTTGGGGTCCCCAGGGGTTGGGCCCCTGGAGCGACGGTTCCTGCTCCCAGGGGTTGGGCCCCTGGAACTGGTGTTGGGGCCCTACGGGTTGGGCTCCAGGAGCTATGGTTCGGGCCCCCAGAGGTTGGGCCCCTGGAGCTGGTGTTGGAGTCCCCAGGGGTTGGGCCCTGGTGCTGGTGTTGGGGCCCCCAGGGGTTGGGCCCCTGGAGCTATGGTTCGGGCCCCTAGGGGTTGGGCCCCTGGAGCTGGTGTTGGGGTCCCCAGGGGTTGGGTCCCTGGAGATATGGTTCGGGCCTCCAGGGGTTGTACCCCTGGAGCTGGTGTTGGGGCCCCCAGGGGTTGGGCCCCTGGAGCTATGGTTCGGGCCCCTAGCGGTTGGCCCTTGGAGCTAGTGTTCGGGTCCCCCAGGGTTGGGCCCCTGGAGCTATAGTTCGGGCCCCCAGGGGTTAGGCCCCTGGAGCTGGTGTTGGGGCCCCCAGGGGTTGGGCCCCTGAAGCTCGTGTTCGGGCCCCCAGGGGTTGGGCCACTGGAGATATGGTTCGGGCCCCCAGGGGTTGTGCCCCTGGAGCTGGTGTTGGGACCCCCAGGGGCTGGGCCCCTGGAGCTGGTGTTGGGACCCCCAGGGGTTGGGCCCCTGGAGCTGGTGTTGGGGCCCCCAGGGGTTGGGCTCCTGGAGCTATGGTTCGCGCCCCCAGGGGTTGGGACGCTGGAGCTTTTGTTGGGGCCCCCAGGGGTTGGGCCCCTGGGGCTATGGTTCGGGCCCCCTGGGGTTGGGCCGCTGGAGCTGGTGTTGGGCCCGCAGGGGTTGTGCTCCAGGAGCTATGGTTAGGGCCCACAGGGGTTGGGCCCCTGGAGCTGGTGTTGGGGCCCCCAGCGTTTGGGCCCCTGGAGCTATGGTTCGGGCCCCTAGGAGTTGGGCCCCTGGAGCTGGTGTTGGGGTCCCCAGGGGTTGGGCCCCTGGAGCTGGTGTTGGGGACCCCAGGGGTTTGGCCCCTGGAGTTATGGTTCGGGCCCCCAGGGGTTGGGCCCCTGGAGCTGGTGTTTAGGCCCCCAGGGGTTGGGCCCCTGGAGCTGGTGTTCGGGCCCCCAGGGGTTGGGCTCCTGGAGCTCTGGTTCGCGCCCCCATTGGTTGGGCCGCTGGAGCTGGTGTTAGGGCCCCCAGGGGTTGAGACCCTGGCGCTATGGTTTGGGCCCCCAGGGGTTGGACCCCTTGAGCTGGTGTTGTTGCCCCCAGGGGTTGGGCCCCTGGGACTATGGTTCGGGCCCCCAGAGGTTGGGCCCCTGGAGCAGGTGTTAGGCCCCCAGGGGTTGTGCCCCTGGAGCTATGGTTCGAGCTCCCAGGGGTTGGGCCCCTGGAGCTGGTGTTGGGGCCCCCAGGGTTTGGGCCCCTGGAGCTGGTGTTGGGGCCCCCAAGGGTTTGGCCCCTGGACCTATGGTTCGGGCCCCCAGGGGATGGGCCCCTGGATCTGGTGTTGGGGCTCCCAGGGGTTGGGCCAATGGAGCTATGGTTCGGACGCCCAGGAGTTGGGCCCATGGAGCTGGTGTTGGGGCCTCCAGGGGTTGGGCCCCTGGAGCTGGTGTTGGAGCCCCCAGGGTTTGGGCCCCTGCAGCTATGGTTCTGGCCCCCAGGGGTTGAGCCCCTAGAGCTGGTGTTGGGGCCCCCAGGGGTTGGGCCCCTGGAGCTGGTGTTTCGGCCCCCATGGGTTGGGCCCCTGGAGCTGGTGTTAGGGCCCCCAGGGGTTGGGCCCCTGGAGCTATGGTTCTGGACCCCAGGGGTTGGGCCCCTGGAGCTGGTGTTGGGGCCCCCAGGGGTTGGGCCGCTGGAGCTATAGTTCGGGCGCTCCGGGGTTGGGCCCCTGGAGCTGGTGTTGGGGAGCTCAGGGGTTGGGCCCCTGGAGCTATGGTTCGGGCCCCCAGGGGTTGGACCCCTGGAGCTGGTGTTGGGGCCCCCAGGGATTGGGCCCCTCGAGCTATGGTTCGGGTGCTCAGGGGATGGGCCCCTGGAGCTGGTGTTGGGGCCCCCAGAGGTTGGGCCCCTGGACCTGATGTTGGGGACCCAGGGGTTGGGCCCCTGGAGCTGGAGTTGGGGCCCCCAGGAGTTGGGCCTCTAGAGCTATGGTTCGGGCGCCCAGGGGTTGGGCCTCTGGAGCTGGTGTTGGGGCACCAGGGGTTGGGCCCCTGGAGCTGGTGTTGGGGCCCCCAGGGGTTGGGCCCCTGGAGCTATGGTTCGGGCTCTCAGGGGTTGGTCTCCTGGAGCTGGTGCTGGGGCGGTCAAGGGTTGGGCCCCTGGAGCTGGTGTTGGAGCTCCCAAAGTTTGGGCCCCTGGAGCTGGTGTTGGGTCGCTCAGGGGTTGGGCACCTGGAGCTATGGTTCAGGGCCTGCAGGGGTTGGGCCCCTGGAGGTGGTGTTGGGTCCCCCAGGGGTTGGGCCGCTGGAGCTATGGTTTGGGCGCTCAGGGGTTTGGCCTCTGGAGCTGGTGTTGGGGCGCTCAGGGGTTTTGCCCCTGGAGCTGGTGTTGGGGTCCCCAAGGGGTTGGGCCCCCCGAGCTGGTGTTGGGGCCCCAAGGGGTTGGGCCCCTGGAGCTATGGTTCGGGCGCTCAGGGGTTGGGCCTCCGGAGCTGGTGTTGGAGCCCCCAGGGGTTGGGCCCCTGGAGCTGGTGTTGGGGACCCCAGGGGTTTGGCCCCTGGAGTTATGGTTCGGGCCCCCAGGGGTTGGGCCCCTGGAGCTGGTGTTTAGGCCCCCAAGGATTGGGCCCCTGGAGCTGGTGTTCGGGCCCCCAGGGGTTGGGCTCCTGGAGCTCTGGTTCGCGCCCCCATTGGTTGGGCCGCTGGAGCTGGTGTTAGGGCCCCCAGGGGTTGAGACCCTGGCGCTATGGTTTGGGCCCCCAGGGGTTGGACCCCTTGAGCTGGTGTTGTTGCCCCCAGGGGTTGCGCCCCTGGGACTATGGTTCGGGCCCCCAGAGGTTGGGCCCCTGGAGCAGGTGTTAGGCCCCCAGGGGTTGTGCCCCTGGAGCTATAGTTCGAGCTCCCAGGGGTTGGGCCCCTGGAGCTGGTGTTGGGGCTCCCAGGGTTTGGGCCCCTGGAGCTGGTGTTGGGGCCCCCAAGGGTTTGGCCCCTGGACCTATGGTTCGGGCCCCCAGGGGATGGGCCCCTGGATCTGGTGTTGGGGCCCCCAGGGGTTGGGCCAATGGAGCTATGGTTCGGACGCCCAGGAGTTGGGCCCCTGGAGCTGGTGTTGGGGCCTCCAGGGGTTGGGTCCCTGGAGCTGGTGTTGGAGCCCCCAGGGTTTGGGCCCCTGCAGCTATGGTTCGGGCCCCCAGGGGTTGGGCCCCTAGAGCTGGTGTTGGGGCCCCCAGGGGTTGGCCCCTGGAGCTGGTGTTTCGGCCCCCAGGGGTTGGGCCCCTGGAGCTGGTGTTAGGGCCCCCAGGGGTTGGGCCCCTGGAGCTATGGTTCTGGCCCCCAGGGGTTGGGCCCCTGGAGCTGGTGTTGGGGCCCCCAGGGGTTGGGCCGCTGGAGCTATAGTTCGGGCGCTCCGGGGTTGGGCCCCTGGAGCTGGTGTTGGGGAGCTCAGGGGTTGGGCCCCTGGAGCTATGGTTCGGGCCCCCAGGGGTTGGACCCCTGGTGCTGGTGTTGGGGCCCCCAGGGGTTGGGCCCCTCGAGCTATGGTTCGGGTGCTCAGGGGATGGGCCCCTGGAGCTGGTGTTGGGGCCCCCAGAGGTTGGGCCCCTGGACCTGATGTTGGGGACCCAGGGGTTGGGCCCCTGGAGCTGGAGTTGGGGCCCCCAGGAGTTGGGCCTCTAGAGCTATGGTTCGGGCGCCCAGGGGTTGGGCCTCTGGAGCTGGTGTTGGGGCACCCAGGGGTTGGGCCCCTGGAGCTGGTGTTGGGGCACCCAGGGGTTGGGCCCCTGGAGCTATGGTTCGGGCGCTCAGGGGTTGGTCTCCTGGAGCTGGTGCTGGGGCGGTCAAGGGTTGGGCCCCTGGAGCTGGTGTTGGAGCTCCCAAAGTTTGGGCTCCTGGAGCTGGTGTTGGGTCGCTCAGGGGTTGGGCACCTGGAGCTATGGTTCAGAGCCTGCAGGGGTTGGGCCCCTGGAGGTGGTGTTGGGTCCCCCAGGGGTTGGGCCGCTGGAGCTATGGTTTGGGCGCTCAGGGGTTTGGCCTCTGGAGCTGGTGTTGGGGCGCTCAGGGGTTTTGCCCCTGGAGCTGGTGTTGGGGTCCCCAAGGGGTTGGGCCCCCCGAGCTGGTGTTGGGGCCCCAAGGGGTTGGGCCCCTGGAGCTATGGTTCGGGCGCTCAGGGGTTGGGCCTCCGGAGCTGGTGTTGGAGCCCCCAGGGGTTGGGCCCCTGGAGCTGGTGTTGGGGCCCCCATGGGTTTGGCCCCTGGAGCTATGGTTTGGGCGCTCAGGGGTTGGGCCCCTGTAGCTGGTGTTGGGGCCCCCAGTGGTTGGGCCCCTGGAGCTGGTGTTGGGGCCGCCAGGGGTTGGGTCCCTGGAGCTGGTGTTGGTGCCCTCAGGGGTTGGGACCCTGGAGCTATGGTTCGGGCACTGAGCGGTTGGTCCCCTGGAACTGGTGTTGGGGAGCCGACGGGTTGGGCCCCTGGAGCTGGTGTTGGGGCCCCCAGGGGTTGGGCCCCTGGAGCTGGTGTTGGGGCCCCAAGGGGTTGGGTCCCTGGAGCTGGTGTTGGTGCCCTCAGGGGTTGGGCCCCTGGAGCTATGGTTCGGGTGCTCAGGGGTTGGGCCCCTGGAGCTGGTGTTGGGGCCCCCAGGGGTTGGGCCCCTGGAGCTATGGTTCAGGAGCTAAGGGAATGGGCCCCTGGAGCTATGGTTCGGGCGCTCAGGGGTTGGGCCCCTGGAGCTATGGTTCGGGCGCTCAGGGGTTGGGCCCCTGGAGCTTTTGTTGGGGCGCTAAGGGGTTGGGCCCCTGGAGCTGGTGTTCGGGCGCTCAGGGGTTGGTCCCGTTGAGCTGGTGTTGGGGCCCCCAAGGTTTGGGCCCCTGGAGCTGGTGTTGGGGCAACCAGGGGTTGGGCCCCTGGAGCTATGGTTCGGGCGTTCAGGGGTTGGGCCCCTGGAGCTGGTGTTGGGACGCTCAGGGGTTGGGTCCCTGGAGCTGGTGTTGGGGCCCTCAGGGGTAGGGCCCCTGGAGCTGGTGTTGGGGCCCCCAGGGGTTGGGCCCCTGGAGCTATGGTTCGGGCGCTCAGGGGTTGGACCCCTGGAGCTGGTGTTGGGGCCCCCAGGGGTTTGGCCCCTGGAGCTATGGTTCGGGCGCTCAGGGCTTGGGCCTCTGGAGCTGGTGTTGGGGCGCTCAGGGGTTAGGCCCCTGGAGCTGGTGTTGAGGCCCCCAGGGGTTGGGTCCCTGGAGCTGGTGGTGGGGTCCCCAGGGGTTGGGCCCTGGGGCTATGGTTCGGGTGCTCAGGGGTTGGGCCCCAGGAGCTGGTGTTGGGGCGCTCAGGGGTTGGGCCCCTGGAGCTGGTGTTGGGGCCCCCAGGGGTTGTGCCCCTGGAGCTGGTGTTGGAGCCCCCAGGGGTTGGGCCCCTGGAGCTATGGCTCGGCCACTCAGCGGTTGGGCCCCTGGAGCTATTGTTCAGGGCATCCAGGGGTTGGGCCCCTGGAGCTATGGTTCGGGCGCTCAGGGGTTGGACCTCTGGAGCTGGTGTTGGGGCGCTCAGGGGTTGGGCCCCAGGAGCTGGTGTTCGGGTCCCCAGGGGTTCGGCCCCTGGAGCTGGTGTTGGAGCCCCCAGGGGTTGGAACCCTGGAGCTATGGTTCGGGCGCTCAGGGGTTGGACCCCTGGAGCTGGTATTGGGGCGCTCAGGGGTTGGGCCCCTGGAGCTGGCGTTGGGGCCCCCAGGATTTGGGCCCTTGGAGCTCGTTTTGGGGCCCCCAGGGGTTATGCCCCTGGAGCTATGGTTCGGGCGCTCAGGGGTTGGGCCGCTGGAGCTATGGTTCGGGCGCTCAGGGGTTGGGCCCCTGGAACTGGTGTTGGGGCGCTCAGGGGTTGGGCCCCTGGAGCTGGTGTTGGGGCCCCCAGGTGTTGGGCCCCTGGAACTGGTGTTGGGGCCCCCAGGGGTTCGGCCCCTGGAGCTATGGTTCGGGTACTCAGGGGTTGGGCCTCTGGAGCTGCTGTTGGGGCGCTCAGGGGTTGGGCCCCTGGAGCTGTTATTGGGGCCACAAGGGGTTGGGCCCCTGGAGCTGGTGTTGGGGCCCCCAGGGGTTGGGCTCCTGGACCTATGGTTCGGGCGTTCAGGGGTTGGGCCTCTGGAGCTGCCGTTGGTGCGCTCAGGGGTTGGGCCCGTGGAGCTGGTGTTGGGGCCCCAAAGGTTTGGGCCCCTGGAGCTGGTGTTGGGGCAACCAGGTGTTTGGCCCCTGGAGCTATGGTTCAGGCGTTCAGGGGTTGGGCCCCTGGAGCTGGTGTTGGGACGCTCAGGGGTTGGGCCCCTGGAGCTGGTATTGGGCCCCCAGGGGTTGGGCCCCTGGAGCTATGGTTCGGGCGCTCAGGGGTTGGGCCTCTGGAGCTGGTGTTGGGGTGCTCAGGGGTTGGGCCCCTGGAGCTGGTGATGGGGCCCCCAGGGGTTGGGCCCCTGGAGCTATGGTTCGGCCGCTCAGGGGTTGGGCCCCTGGAGCTATGGTTCAGGGCCTCCAGGGGTTGGGCCCCTCGAGCTA
Organism: Gopherus flavomarginatus; assembly: GCF_025201925.1. NCBI lineage: Eukaryota > Metazoa > Chordata > Testudines > Testudinidae > Gopherus > Gopherus flavomarginatus. Next base: position 8,104 of record NW_026114650.1, on the reverse strand, counting down.
TGGTTCGGGCGCTCAGGCGTTTGGCCTCTGGAGCTGGTGTTGGGGCGCTCAGGGGTTGGGCCCCAGGATCTGGTGTTGGGGCCCCCAGGGGTTGGGCCCCTGGAGCTATGGTTCGGGCGCTCAGGGGTTGGACCCCTGGAGCTGGTGTTGGGGCGCTCAGGGGTTGGGCCCCTGGAGCTGGTGTTCGGGCCCCCAGGGTTTGGGCCCTTGGAGCTCGTGTTGGGGCCCCCAGGGGTTGGTCCCCTGGAGCTATGGTTCGGGCGCTCAGGGGATGGGCCCCTGGAGCTGGTGTTGGGGCGCTCAGGGGTTGGGCCCCTGGAGCTGGTGTTGGGGCCCCCAGGTGTTGGGCCCCTGATATTGGTGTTGGGGCCCACAGGGGTTCGGCCCCTGGAGCTATGGTTCGGGCATTCCGGGGTTGGGCCCCTGGAGCTATTGTTCAGGGCCTCCAGGGGTTGGGGTCCTGTAGCTATGGTTTGGGCGCTCAGGGGTTGGGCCTCTGGAGCTCCTGTTGGTGCGCTAAGGGGTTGGGCCCCTGGAGCTGGTGTTAGGGCCCCCAGGGGTTGGGCCCCTGGAGCTGGTGTTGCGGCCCCTGGGGATTGGGCCCCTAGAACTTGTGTTGGGGAGCTCAGAGGTTGAGCCCCTGGAGCTGGTGTTGGGGCCCCAGGGGTTGGGCCCCTGAAGGTGGTGTTGGGGCCTCCAGGGGTTGGGCCCCTGGAGCTATAGTTCGGGAGCTCAGGGGTGGGGCCCCTGGAGCTGGTGTTGGGGCGCTCAGGGGTTGGGCCCCTGGAGCTGGTGTTGGGGCCCCCAGGTGTTGGGCCCCTGGAATTGGTGTTGGGGCCCCCAGGGGTTCGGCCCCTGGAGCTATGGTTCGGGCACTCAGGGGTTGGGCCCCTGGAGCTATTCTTCAGGGCCTCCAGGGGTTGGGCTCCTGTAGCTATGGTTTGGGCGCTCAGGGGTTGGGCCTCTGGAGCTGCTGTTGGTGCGCTCAGGGGTTGGGCCCCTGGAGCTGGTGTTAGGGCCCCCAGGGGTTGGGCCGCTGGAGCTGGTGTTGGGGCCCCCGGGGATTGGGCCCCTGGAACTGGTGTTGGGGCGCTCAGACGTTGGGCCCCTGGAGCTGGTGTTGGGGCCCCAGGGGTTGGGCCCCTGGAGGTGGTGTTGGGGCCTCCAGGGGTTGGGCCCCTGGAGCTATGGGTCGGGCGCTCAGGGGTTGGGCCCCTGGTGCTGGTGTTGGGGCCCCCAGGGGTTCGGCCACTGGAGCTGGTGTTGGGGCCCCCAGGGGTTGGGCCCCTGGATCTATGGTTCCGGCGCTCAGGGGTTGGGCCTCCGGAGGTGGTGTTGGGGCGCTCAGGGGTTGGGCCCCTGGAGCTGGTGTTCGGGCCCCCAGGGGTTGGGCTCCTGGAGCTGGTGTTGGGGCCCCCAGGGGTTGGGCCCCTGGAGCTATGGTTCGGGCGCTCAGGGGTTGGGCCCCTGGAGCTATGGTTCAGGGCCTCCAGGGGTTGGGCCCCTGGAGCTAAGGTTCGGGCGCTGAGCGTTTTGGCCCCTGGAGCTATGGTTCGGGCCCCCAGGGTTTGGGCTCCTGAAGCTGTTGTTGGGGCCCCCAGGGGTTGGGCCCCTGGAGCTATGGTTCGGGCGCTCAGGGGTTGGGCCCCTGGAGCTATGGTTCGGGCCCCCAGGGGTTCGGCTTTTGGAGCTGGTGTTGGGGCCCCCAGGGGTTGGGCCCCAGGAGCTGGTGTTGGGGCCCCCAGTTGTTGGGCCCCTGGAACTGGTGTTGGGGCCCCAGGGGTTGGGCCCCAGGAGCTGGTGTTGGTGCCCTCAGGGGTTGGGACCCTGGAGCTATGGTTCGGGCACTCAGGGGTTGGTCCACTGGAACTGGTGTAGGGGCGCCCACGGGTTGGGCCCCTGGAGCTGGTGTTGGGGCCCCCAGGGGTTGGGACTCTGGAGCTATGGTTCGGGCAGTCAGGGGTTGGGCCCCTGGAGCTGGTGTTGGCGCCCCCAGGGGTTGGGCCCCTGGAGCTATGGTTCGGGCGCTCAGGGGTTGGGCCTCTGGAGCTGGTGTTGGGGCCCCCAGGGTTTTGGCCCCTGAAGCTGGTGTTCGGGCCGCCAGGGGTTGGGCCCCTGGAGCTGGTGTTGGGGCTCCCTGGGGTTGGGCCCCTGGAGCTGTGGTCCGGGTCTCAAGGGTTGGGCCTCTGGAGCTGGTGTTGGGGCGTTCAGGGGTTGGCCGAATGGAGCTGGTGTTGGGGCCCCCAGGGGTTGGGCCCCTGGAGCTGGTGTTGGGGCCCCCAGGGGTTGTTTCCCTGGAGCTATGGTTCGGGCGCTCAGGGATTGAGCCTCTGGAGCTCGTGTTGGGGCCCCCAGGGGTTGGGCCCCTGCAGCAGGTGTTGGGGCCCCCAGGGGTTGGGCCCCTGGAGCTATGGTTCGGACGATAAGGGGTTCGGCCTCTGGAGCTGGTGTTGGGGCGCTTAGCGGTTGGGCCCCTGGAGCTGGTGTTGGGGCCCCCAGGGGTTGGGCCCGTGGAGCTGGTGTTGGGGCCCCCAGGGGTTGGGCCCCTGGAGCTATGGTTCGTGCGCTAAGGGGTTGGTACCCTGGAGCTATGGTTCGGACGCTCCGGGGTTGGGCCTCTGGAGCTGGTGTTGGGGCCCCGAGGGTTTCGGCCCCTGGAGCTGGTGTTGGAGCCCCCAGGGGTTGGGCCCCTGGAGCTATGGTTCGGGCGCTCAGGGGTTGGGACCCTGGAGCTGGTGTTGGGGCGCTCAGGGGTTGGGCCCCTGAAGCTGGTGGTGGGGCCCCCAGGTGTTGGGCTCCTGGAACTGGTGTTGGGGCCTCCAGGGGTTGGGCCCCTGGAGCTATGGTTAAGGGCCTCCAGGGGTTGGGCCCCTGGAGCTATGGTTCGGGCGCTCAGGGGTTGGGCCCCTTTAGCTATGGTTCGGGCGCTCAGGGGTTGGGCTCCTGGAGCTATGGTTAAGGGCCTCCAGGGGTTGGGCCCCTGGAGCTATGGTTCGGGCGCTCAGGGGTTGGGCCTCTGGAGCTGGTGTTGGGGCGCTCAGGGGTTGGGCCTCTGGAGCTGGTGTTGGGGCCCCCAGGGGTTGGGCACCTGGAGCTATGGTTCGGGCCCCCAGGGGTTGAGCCCCTGGAGCTGGTGTTGGGGCCCCCAGGGGTTGGGCCCCTGGAGCTGGTGTTGGGGCCCCCAGGGGTTGGGCACCTGGAGCTATGGTTCGGGCGCTCAGGGGTTGGGCCCCTGGAGCTATGTTTCAGGGCCTGAAGGGGTTGGGCCCCTGGAGCTGGTGTTGGGGCCCTCAGGGGTTGGGCCCCTGGAGCTGTGGTTCGGGCGCTCAGGGGTTGGGCCCCTGGAGCTATGGTTCGGACGCTCAGCTGTTGGGCCCCTGGAGCTATGGTTCGGGTCCCCAGGGGTTGAGCCCCTGGAGCTTGTGTTGGGGCCCCCAGGGGTTGGTCCCCTGGAGCTGGTGTTGGGGCCCCCAGGGGTTGGGCACCTGGAGCTATGGTTCGGGCGCTCAGGGGTTGGGCCTCTGGAGCTATGTTTCAGGGCCTGCAGGGGTTGGGCCCCTGGAGCTGGTGTTGGGGCACCCAGGGGTTGGGCCCCTGGAGCTGTGGATCGGGCGCTCAGGGGTTGGGCCCCTGGAGCTATGTTTCAGGGCCTGCAGGGATTTGGCCCCTGGAGCTGGTGTTGGGGCACCCAGGGGTTGGGCCCCTGGAGCTGTGGATCGGGCGCTCAGGGGTTGGGCCCCTGGAGCTATGGTTCGGGCCCCCAGGGGTTGGGCCCCTGGAGCTGGTTTTGGGGCCCTCAGGGGTTGGACACCTGGAGCTATGGTTCGGGCGCTCAGGGGTTGGGCCCCTGGAACTATGTTTCAGGGCCTGCAGGGGTTGGGCCCCTGGAGCTGGTGTTGGGACCCCCAGGGGTTTGGCCCCTTTAGCTGGTGTTTGGGGCGCTCAGGGGTTGGGCCCGTGGAGCTATGGTTCGGGCGCTCAGGGGTTGGGCCTCTAGAGCTGGTGTTGGGGCGCTCAGCGGTTGGGCCCCTAGAGCTGGTGTTGAGGCCCCCAGGGGTTGGGCCCCTGGAGCTATAGTTAGGGCTCTCAGGAGTTGGGACCCTGGAACTATGGTTCGGGCGCTGAGGGATTGGGCCTCTGGAGCTGGTTTTGGGTCCCCCAGGGGTTGATCCCCTGCAGCTATGGTTCGGGCGCTCAGGGGTTGGGCCCCTGAAGCTATAATTCGGGCGCTCAGCGGTTGGGCCTCTGGAACTGGTGTTGGGGCCCCCTGGGGTTGGGCCCCTGGAGCTGGTGTTAGGGCCCCCTGGGGTTGGGAGTCTGGAGCTATGGTTCGGGCGCTCAGGGGTTGGGCCCCTGGAGCTGGTGTTGCGGCGCTCAGGGGTTGGGCCCCTGGAGCTGGTGTTGGGGCACCCAGGGGTTGGGCCCCTGGAGCTGGTGTTGGTGCCCCCAGGGGTTGGGCACCTGGAGCTGGTGTTGGGGCCCCCAGGGGTTGGGCCCCAGGAGCTATGGTTCAGGCACTCAGGGGTTGGGTCCCTGGAGCTATGGTTAGTGCGCTCAGGGGTTGGGGTCCTGGAGCTATGGTTCGAGTCCCCAGGGGTTGGGCCCCTGGAGCTGGTGTTGGGGCCCCCAGGCGTTGGGCCCCTGGAGCTGGTGTTGGGGCCCCTAGGGGTTGGGCCCCTGAAGCTATGGTTCGGGTGTTCAGGGGTTGGGCCTCTGGAGCTGGTTTTGGGGCACCCAGGGGTTGGGACTCTGGAGCTGGTGTTGGAGCCTCCAGAGGTTGGGCCCCTGGAGCTATAGTTCGGGCGCTCAGGGGTTGGTCCCCTAGAGCTGGTGTCGGGGAGCTCAGGGGTTGGGCCCCTGGAGCTATGGTTCGGGCCCTCAGGAGTTGGGCCCCTGGAGCTGGTGTTGGGGCCCCCAGGGGTTGGGCCGCTGGAGCTATAGTTCGGGTCCCCAGGGGTTGGTCCCCTGGAGCTGGTGTTGAGGCCCCCAGGGGTTGGGCCCCTGGAGCTGGTGTTGGGTCGCTCAGGGGTTGGGCACCTGGAGCTATGGTTCAGGGCCTGCAGGGGTTGGGCCCCTGGAGGTGGTGTTGCGTCCCCCAGGGGTTGGGCCCCTGGAGCTATGGTTTGGGCGCTCAGGGGTTTGGCCTCTGGAGCTGGTGTTGGGGCGCTCAGGGGTTTTGCCCCTGGAGCTGGTGTTGGGGTCCCCAAGGGGTTGGGCCCCCCGAGCTGGTGTTGGGGCCCCAAGGGGTTGGGCCCCTGGAGCTATGGTTTGGGCGCTCAGGGGTTGGGCCCCTGTAGCTGGTGTTGGGGCCCCCAGTGGTTCGACCCCTGGAGCTGGTGTTGGGGCCGCCAGGGGTTGGGTCCCTGGAGCTGGTGTTGGTGCCCTCAGGGGTTGGGACCCTGGAGCTATGGTTCGGGCACTGAGCGGTTGGTCCCCTGGAACTGGTGTTGGAGAGCCCACGGGTTGGGCCCCTGGAGCTGGTGTTGGGGCCCCCAGGGGTTGGGCCCCTGGAGCTGGTGTTGGGGCCCCCAGGGGTTGGGTCCCTGGAGCTGGTGTTGGTGCCCTCAGGGGTTGGGCCCCTGGAGCTATGGTTCGGGTGCTCAGGGGTTGGGCCCCTGGAGCTGGTGTTGGGGCCCCCAGGGTTTGGGCCCCTGGAGCTATGGTTCGGGAGCTCAGGGATTGGGCCCCTGGAGCATGGTTCGGGCGCTCAGGGGTTGGGCCTCTGGAGCTGGTGTTGGGGCCCCCAGGGTTTTGGCCCCTGAATTTGGTGTTGGAGCCCCCAGGGGTTGAGTCCGTGGAGCTGGTGTTGGGGCCACCAGGGGTTGCGCCCCTGGAGCTATGGTCCGATTCTCAGGGGTTGGGCCTCTGGAGCTGGTGTTGGGGCGCTCAGGGGTTGGGCCCATGGAGCTGGTGTTGGGGCCCCAGGGGTTGGGCACCTTTAGCTGGTGTTTGGGCCCCCAGGGGTTGTGTCCCTGGAGCTATGGTTCGGGCGCTCAGGGATTGGGCCTCTGGAGCTGGTGTTGGGGCCCCCAGTGGTTGGGACCCTGCAGCTGGTGTTGGGGCCCCCAGGGGTTGGGCCCCTGGAGCTATGGTTCGGGCGCTCAGGGGTTGGGCCCCTGGAGCTATGGTTCAGGGCCTCCAGGGGTTTTGCCCCTGGAGCTGGTGTTGGGGCCCCTAGGGGTTGGGCCCCTGGAGCTATGGTTCGGGCGCTAAGGTGTTGGGACCCTGGAGCTATGGTTCGGACGCTCCGGGGTTGGGTCCCTGGAGCTGGTGTTGGGGACCCTAGGGGTTGGGCCCCTGGAGCTATGGTTCGGGCACTCAGGGGTTGGGCCCCTGGAGCTGGTGTTGGGGCCCCCAAGGTTTGGGCCCCTGGAGCTGGTGTTGGGGCAACCAGGGGTTGGGTCCCTGGAGCTATGGTTCGGGCGTTCAGGGGTTGGGCCCCTGGAGCTGGTGTTGGGACGCTCAGGGGTTGGGTCCCTGGAGCTGGTGTTGGGACGCTCAGGGGTTGGGCCCCTGGAGCTGGTATTGGGGCCCCCAGGGGTTGGGCCCCTGGAGCTATGGTTCGGGCGCTCAGGGGTTGGACCTCTGGAGCTCGTGTTGGGGCGCTCAGGGGTTGGGCCCCAGGAGCTGGTGTTCGGGCCCCCAGGGGTTCGGCCCCTGGAGCTGGTGTTGGAGCCCCTAGGGGTTGGAACCCTGGAGCTATGGTTCGGGCGCTCAGGGGTTGGACCCCTGGAGCTGGTGTTGGGGCGCTCAGGGGTTGGGCCCCTGGAGCTGGCGTTGGGGCCCCCAGGGTTTGGGCCCCTGGAGCTCGTTTTGGGGCCCCCAGGGGTTATGCCCGTGGAGCTATGGTTCGGGCACTCAGGGGTTGGGCCGCTGGAGCTATGGTTCGGGCTCTCAGGGGTTGGGCCCCTGGAACTGGTGTTGGGGCGCTCAGGGGTTGGGCCCCTGGAGCTGGTGTTGGGGCCCCCAGGTGTTGGGCCCCTGGAACTGGTGTTGGGGCCCCCAGGGGTTCGGCCCCTGGAGCTAAGGTTCGGGTACTCAGGGGTTGGGCCCCTGGAGCTATGGTTCGGGCGCTCAGGGGTTGGGCCTCTGGAGCTGCTGTTGGGGCGCTCAGGGGTTGGGCCCCTGGAGCTGGTGTTGGGGCCCCCAAGGTTTGGGCCCCTGGAGCTGGTGTTGGGGCAACCAGGGGTTTGGCCCCTGGAGCTATGGTTCGGGCGTTCAGGGGTTGGGCCCCTGGAGCTGGTTTTCGGACGCTCAGGGGTTGGGCCCCTGGAGCTGGTGTTGGGGCTTCCAGGGGTTAGGCCCCTGGAGCTGGTGTTGGGGTCCCCAGGGGTTGGGCCCCTTCACCTATGGTTCGGGCGCTCAGGGGTTGGGCCCCTGGAGCTGGTGTTGGGACGCTCAGGGGTTGGGCCCCTGGAGCTGGTATTGGGCCCCCAGGGGTTGGGCCCCTGGAGCTATGGTTCGGGCGCTCAGGGGTTGGGCCTCTGGAGCTGGTGTTGGGGTGCTCAGGGGTTGGGCCCCTGGAGCTGGTGTTGGGGCCCCCAGGGGTTGGGCCCCTGGAGCTGGTGTTGGGGACCCCAGGGGTTGGGCCCCTGGAGCTATGGTTCAGGGCCTCCAGGGGTTGGGCCCCTCGAGCTATTGTTCGGGCGCTCAGGGGTTTGGCCCCTGAAGCTGGTGTTGGGGACCCCAGGGGTTGGGCCCCAGGAACTGGTGTTGGGGCCCCCAGGGGTTCGGCCCCTGGAGCTGGTGTTGGAGCCCCCAGGGGTTGTGCCCCTGGAGCTATGGTTCGGGTGCTCAGGGGTTGGACCCCTGGAGCTGGTGTTGGGGCGCTCAGGGGTTGGGCTCCTGGAGCTGGTGTTGGGGCCCCCAGGGTTTGGGCCCTTGGAGCTCGTGTTGGGGCCCCCACGGGTTTGTCCCCTGGAGCTATGGTTCGGGCGCTCAGGGGTTGGGCCCCTGGAGCTGGTGTTGGGGCGCTCAGGGGTTGGGCCCCTGGAGCTGGTGTTGGGGTCCCCAGGTGTTGGGCCCCTGAAATTTGTGTTGGGGCCCACAGGGGTTCGGAACCTGGAGCTATGGTTCGGGCACTCAGGGGTTGGGCCCCTGGAGC
>NW_026114649.1:0-59952 GCF_025201925.1 Gopherus flavomarginatus | reverse complement strand
TGGGGGCCCCAACCGTAGCTCCAGGGCCCCATCCTGTGGGTCACTCAACAACAGCTCCAGGGGTCAAACCCCTGGGCGCCCCAACCGTAGCTCCAGGGGTCCAACCCCTGGGGCCCTCAACTCCTCCTGCTCCAGGGGCCCAACCCCGGGGGGACCCAATCCCAGCTCCAGAGGCCCAACCTAATGAGGCCCCAACAGTAACTGCAGGGGCCCAACCCTGGGGGCCCCAACCTCAGCTGCAGGGGCCCACCCCGTGGGGCACTCAACCCCAGCTCCAGAGGCCAAACCACTGGGGGCCCCAACCGTAGCTCCAGGGTCCCAACCCCTGGTGGCCCAACCCCAGCTCCAGGGGCCCATCCCCTGGGGCCTTCAGTCCCAGTTCTATTTGCCCAACCCCTGTGGACCCCAACCGTAGCTCCAAGGGCCCAACCCCTGGAGGCCCCAAGCCCAGCTCCAAAGGCCCAACCTCTGGGGGCCCCAATTTTAGTTCCAGGGGCCCAAACCCTGGGGGCCCAAACCGTCGCTCCCAGGGCCCAAACCCTGGGGCCCTCAACCTCAGCTCCAGGTGCCCAATGCCTGAGGGCCCATACCATAGATGCAGGGGCCCAAACCCTGGGGGCCCGAACCGTATCTCCAGGTGCCCTACCCCTGGGGCCCTCAAACCCTGTTTCAGGGGCTGAACCCCTGGGGGCCCCAACCGTTGCTCCAGGGGCCCATCCCCTTGGGGCCCCAACCCCAGCTCCAGGGCCCCAACCCCTGGGGGCCCCAACCATAGCTCCAGGGGCCCAGCCCCTTGGGTCCCCGACCCCATCTCCATGAGACCGACCCCTGGGGGACCCAACCGTAGTTCCCAGGGCCCAACCCCTGGAGGCCCGAACCCTAGCTCCAGGGGCCCAAACCCTGGGGACCCCAACCCCGGCTCCAGAGGCCCAACCCCTGGGAGCCGCAGTCCCAGCTACAGCGGCCCAAACCCCGGAGGCCCCAACCGTAGCTCCAGGGGCCCAAACCTTGGGGGCCCCAACTCCCGCTCCGGGGGCCCAACCACTGGGGCCCTCAAGCCTAGCTCCAGTGGCACAACCCCTGGGTTCCCAACATCAGCTTCAGGGGCCAAAACCCTGGGGAACCCAGTCCGAGCTCCAGGGACCCAACCCCTAGGGGCCCCAACCCCAGCTCCAGAGCCCTAAACCGTGGGGCCCTCAACCCCAGCTCCAGGGGCCCAACCCCCTGGGGGCCCCAACCGTAGCTCCAGAGGCCCAACCCCTAGGGGCCCCAACCCCAGCTCCAGGGACCTATCCCCTGGGTCCCTCAAGCCCAGCTCCAGGGGCCCAATCTCTTGGGGGCCCCAACCCAAGCTCCAGGGTCCCAACCGCAGGGGCCCTCAACCCCAGCTCCAAGGGCCAAACCCCTGAGGGCCCGAACCCCACCTCCAGCGGCCCAACCCCTGGTGCCCTTAACCCCAGCTCCAGTTCCCGAAACCCTCGGGGCCCCAATCCCAGATACAGGGGCCCAACCCTTGGGGCCAGAACCCTAGTTCCAGGGGCCCAACCCCTGGGATCCTCAACCGTAGCTCCAGGGGCCCAACCCCTAGGGGCCACAACCGTAGCTGCAGAGGCCCAGCCCCTGGGGCCCCAACACCAGCTCCTTGGGCCCAACCCCTGAGAGCCCGAACCATAGCTCCAGGGGTCTAAATCCTGTGGGCCCCAACCCCAGCTCCAGGGGCCCAACCCCTGTGGGCCCCACCAACAGCTCCAGGGGCCCAACCCTTGAGCGCTTGAACCATAGTTCCAGGGCCGAACCCCTGGGGGCCCCAACAGCAGCTCCAGGGGCCCAACCCCTGGGGGGGCCAACACAAGTTCCAGGGGCCCAAACCCTGAGCGCCCGAACCTTAGCTCCAGGGGCCTAATCCCTGGGGGCCCCAACACCCGCTCCAGGGGCTAAACCCCTGGGGGCCCGAACCATAGCTCCAGGGGCCAAACCGCTGGGTGCTCCAACACCAGCTCCAGGGGCCCAACCCCTGGGAGCCCCAACACCAGCTACAGGGGCCCAACCCCAGAGCTCCCGAACCATAGCTCCATGCAGGAAATGCTCTGTGCACTACCCTATGTGGCCACACGGTTTCACTCTTGCTCCATGCAGGAAATGCTCTGGGCATTACCCTGCATGGCCACACAGTGTTACTGTTGCTCCATCCATGAAATGCTCTGGGTATTACTGTGATGGAGTCGGGACTGTCTGTGTGGGGGATGTGAGAGCAAGGGGTGACATTAGGTCAGGGGCCCCAACACCAGCTCCAGCGGCCCAACCTCTGGGGGCCCCAACACCAGCTCCAGACTCCCAACTCCTGGGGACCCGAACCATAGCTCCAGGGGCCCAACACCTGGGGGCCCGAACCATAGCTCCAGGGGACCAACCCCTGGGGGCCCCAACACCAGCTCCAGGGGCCCAACCCCTGGGGGCGCGAACCATAGCTCCAGGGGCCTAACCCCCGGGGGCCCCAACCACAGCTCCAGGAGCCCAACCCCTTGGGGGTCCAACACAAGTTCCAGGGGCCCAAACCCTGAGCGCCCGAACCTTAGCTCCAGGGGCCTAATCCCTGGGGGCCCCAACACCCGCTCCAAGGGCCCAACCCCTGAGCGCCCGAACAATACCTCCAAGGGCCTAACCTGTGGAGGCCCCAACACCAGCTCCAAGAGCCCAACCCCTGGGAGCGCCAATACCAGCTCCAGGGGCCCAACCCCAGAGTGCCCAAACCATAGCTCTAGGGGCCTAACCCCTGGGGGCCCGCACGCGAGCTCCAAGGGCCCAACCCTTGAGCTCCCGAACCATAGTGCCAGGGGCTTAACTCCTGGAGCCCCAACACCAGCTCCAGGGGCCCAACCCCTGGGAGCCCCAACACCGGCTACAGGGGCCCAACCCCAGAGCTCCCGAACCATAGCTCCATGCAGGAAATGCTCTGTGTACTACCCTATGTGGCCACACGGTGTCACTCTTGCTCCATGCCGGAAATGCTCTGGGCATTACTCTGCATGGCCACACAATGTTACTGTTGCTCCATCCGTGAAATGCTCTGGGCATTACTGTGATGGAGTCGGGACTGTCTGTGTGGGGGATGGGAGAGCAAGGGGTGACATTAGGTCAGGGGCCCCAACACCAGCTCCAGAGGCCCAACCCTTGAGCGCCCGAACCATAGCTTCAGGGGCCTCACCCCCGGGGGCCCCAACCCTAGCTCCAGGCGCCCAACCCCTGCGGCCCTCGACCCCAGCTCCAGGGGCCCAACCCCTGAGCGCCCGAACCATAGCTCCAGGGGCCTAACCCCTGGGGGCCCCAACACCAGCTCCAAGGGCCCAACGCTTGAGCGCCCGAACCATAGCTTCAGGGGCCTCACCCCAAGGGCCCCAACCCTAGCTCCAGGGGCCCAACCCCTGAGCGCCCGAACCATAGTTCCAGGGGCCCAACCCCTGAGCGCCCGAATCATAGCTCCAGGGGTCTAACCCCTGGGGCCCCAACACTAGCTGCAGAGGCCCAGACCCTGGGGCCCCAAAACCAGCTCCATGGGCCCAACCCCTGAGAGCCCGAACCATAGCTCCAGGGGTCTAAATCCTGTGGGCCCCAACCCCAGCTCCAGGGGCCCAACCCCTGGGGGCCCCACCACCAGTTCCAGGGGCCCAACCCTTGAGCGCCCGAACCATAGTTCCAGCGGCCCAACCCCTGGGGGCCCCAACACACGTTCCAGGGGCCCAACCCCGGAGCGCCCTAACCATAGCTCCAGGGGCCCAACCCCTGGTGGCCGCAATACCAACTCCAGCGGCCCAACCCCTGAGCGCCCGAGCCTTAGCTCAAGGGGCCTAACCCCTGCGGCCCCAACACCAGCTCCAGGGGCCCAACCCCTGGGGGCACCAACACCAGCTCCAGGGTCCCAACCCCTGAGCGCCCGAACCTTAGCTCCAGGGGCCTAATCCCTGGGGGCCCCAACCCCAGCTCCAAGGGCCCAACCCCTGAGCACCTGAACAATACCTCTAAGGGCCTAATCTCTGGAGGACCGAACACCAGCTCCAGGAGCCCAACCCCTGGGAGCCCCAACACCAGCTGCAGGGGCCCAACCCCAGAGTGCCCAAGCCATAGCTCTAGGGGCATAACCCCTGGGGTCCCGCACGCAAGCTCCAAGGGCCCAACCCTTGAGCGCCCGAACCATAGCGCCAGGGGCTTAACCCCTGGGGCCCCAACCCCAGCTCCAGGGGCCCAACCCCTGGGGGCCCCAACACCAGCTTCAGGGGCTCAACCCCTGGGGGCCCCAACACCAGCTCCAGGGACCCAACCCCTGGAGGCCCCAACACCAGCTTCAGGGGCCCAAACCCTGGGGTCCACAACACCAGCTCCAGGAGCCCAATCCCTGGGGGACCTAACCATAGCTCTAGGGGCCCAACCCCTGGGTGCCCCAACACCTGCTCCAGGGGCCCAACCCCTGGGGGCTCGAACCATAGCTCCAGGGGCCCAACCCCTGCGGGCCCCAACACCAGCTCCATTGGCCCAACCCCTCGGGGCCCGAACCATAGCTCCAGGGGCCCAACCCCTGGAGGCCCGAACCATAGCTCCAGGGGCCGAACCCCTGGAGGCCCCAACAGCAGCTCCAGGGGCCCAACCCCTGGGGTCCCGAACCATAGCTCAAGGGGCCCAACCCCTGGGGGCTCCACCACCAGCTCCAGGGGCCCAACCCCTGGGGGCCCGAACCATAGCTCCAGGGGTCCAACCCCTGGGGGCCCCAACACCAGCTCCAGGGGCCAAACCCCTGGTGACCCGAACCGTAGCTCCAGCGGCCCAACCCCTGGGGGCCCCAACACCAGCTCCAGAGGCCCAACCCCTGGAGGCCCGAACCATAGCTCCAGGGGCCCAACCCCTGGGGGCCCCAACACCAGCTCCAGAGGCCCAACCCCTGGGGACTCGAACCATAGCTTCAGGGGCCCAACCAATGGGGGCCCGAACCATATCTCCAGGGGCCCAACCCTTGGGAGCCACAACACCAGCTCCAGAGACCCAACCCCTGGAGGCCCGAACCATAGCTCCAGGGGCCCAACCCCTGGGGGCCCCAACACCAGCTCCAGGAGCCCAATCCCTGGGGGACCGAACCATAGCTCCAGGGGCCCAACCCCTGGAGGCCCAAACCATAGCTCCAGGGGCCCAACCCCTGGGGGCCCCAACACCAGCTCCAGGGGTCCAACCATTGGAGGCCCGAACCATAGCTCCAGGGGCCCAACCCCTGGGGGCTCCAACACCAGCTACAGGGGACCAACCTCTGGGGGCCCGAACCATAGCTCCAGGGGCCCAACCCCTGGGGGCCCCAACACCTGCTCCACGGGCCCAAATCCCTGGGGGCCCGAACCATAGCTCCAGGGCTCAACCCCTGGGGGCCCCAACACCAGTTCCAGGGGCCCAGCCCCGGAGCACCCTAACCATAGCTCCAGGGCCCCAACCCCTGGTGGCTGCAACACCAACTCCAGCGGCCCAACCCCTGAGCGCCCGAGCTTAAGCTCAAGGGCCCTAACCCCTGGGGCCCCAACACCAACTCCAGGGGCCCAACCCCTGGGGGCACCAACACCAGCTCCAGGGTCCCAACCCCTGAGCGCCCGAACCATAGCTCCAGGGGCCCAACCGCTGGGGGCCCCAACACCAGCTCCAGGGGCCCAACCTGGGGGACCAAACCATAGCTCCAGAGGCCCAACCCCTGGGGGGAACAACACCAGCTCCAGGGGCCCAACACCTGGGGGCCCGAACCATAGCTCCAGCGGCCCAACCCCTGGGGGCCCCAACACCAGCTCCAGAGGCCCAACCCCTGGGGACCTGAACCATAGCTCTAAGGGCCCAACACCTGGGGGCCCGAACCATAGCTCCAGGTGCCCAACCCCTGGGGGCCCCAACACCAGCTCCAGGGGCCCAACCCCTGGGGTCGCGAACCATAGCTCCAGGGGCCCAACCCCTGGAGGCCCGAACCATCGCTCCAGGGGCCAAACCCCTGGGGGCCCCAACACCAGCTCCAGGGGCAAAACCCCTGGAGGCCCGAACCATAGCTCTAGGGGCCCAACCCCTGGGGGCCCCAACACCAGCTACAGGGAACCAACCCCTGGGGGCCCGAACGATAGCTCCAGGGGCCCAACCCCTGGGGGCCACAACACCTGCTCCACGGGCCCAACCCCTGGGGGCCCCAACACCAGCTCCAGGAGCCCAATCCCTGGGGGACCGAACCATAGCTATAGGGGCCCAACCCCTGGGTGCCCCAACACCTGCTCCAGGGGCCCAACCCCTGGGGGCCCGAACCATAGCTCCAGGGGCCCAACCCCTGCGGGCCCAACACCAGCTCCATTGGCTCAACCCCTCGGGGCCCAAACCATAGCTCTATGGGCCCAACCCCTGGAGGCCCGAACCATAGCTCCAGGGGCCGAACCCCTGGGGGCCCCAACAGCAGCTCCAGGGGCCCAACCCCTGGGGTCCCGAACCATAGCTCCAGGGGCCCAACCCATGGGGGCTCCACCACCAGCTCCAGGGGCCCAACCCCTGGGGACCCGAACCATAGCTCCAGGGGCCCAACCCCTGGGGGGCCTAATACCAGCTCCAGGGGCTAAACCCCTGGGAGCCCGAACCATAGCTCCAGGGGCCCAACCGCTGGGGGCCCCAACACCAGCTCTGGGGGCCCAACCTGGGGGACCAAACTATAGCTCCAGGGGCCCACCCCTGGGGGTCACAACACCAGCTCCAGGGGCCCAACCCCTGGGGGCCCGAACCATAGCTCCAGCGGCCCAACCCCTGTGGGCCCCAACACCAGCTCCAAGGGCCCAACCCTTGAGAGCCCGAACCATAGCTTCAGGGGCCTAACCCCTGGGGGCCAAAACCCTAGCTCCAGAGGCCCAACCCCTACGGCCCTCGACCCCAGCTCCAGCGGCCCAACCCCTGCGGACCCCAACACCAGCTCCATTGGCCCAACCCCTGGGGGCCCGAACCATAGCCCCAGGGGCCCAATCCCTGGAGACCCGAACCATAGCTCCAGGGACCCAACCCCTGGGGGCCCCAACACCTGCTCCACGGGCCCAACCCCTGGGGGCCCGAACCATAGCTCCACGGGCCCAACCCCTGGGGTCCCCAACACCAGCGCCAGGGGCCCAACCCCTGGGGCCCCGAACCATAGCTCCAGGGGCCTAACCCCTGGGGGACTGAACCATAGCTCCAGGGTCCCAACCCCTGGGGGCCCTAACACCAGCTCCAGGGGCCCAACCCCTGGACGCCTGAACCATAGCTCCAGGGGCCCAACCACTGAGGGCCCCAATACCAGCTCCAGGGGCCCAACCCCTGGGAGCCCGAACCGTAGCTCCAGGGGCCCAACCCCTGGGGGCCCGAAAAATAGCTCCAGGGGCCCAACCCCTGGGGACCTCAACACCTGCTCCAAGGGCCCAAACCCTGAGCGCCCGAACCATAGCTCCGGGGCCTAACCACTGGGGGCCCCAAGAGCAGCTCCAGGGTCCCAACCACTGGAGGCCCCAAAACCAGCTCCAGGGGCCCAATCCCTCAGCGCCCGAACCATAGCTGCAGGGGCCTAACCCACGAGGGCCCCAACCCCAGCTCCAGGGGCCCAACCCCTGGGGGCCCCAACACCAGCTTCAGGGGCCCAACCCCTGGGAGCCCCAACACCAGCTACAGGGGCCCAACCCCAGAGCTCCCGAACCATAGCTCCGTGCAGGAAATGCTCTGTGTATTACCCTGTGTGGCTACATGGTGTCACTGTTGCTCCATGCGGGGAAATGCTCTGTGCACTACCCTATGTGGCCACACTGTTTCACTCTTGCTCCATGCAGGAAATGCTCTGAGCATTACCCTGCATGGCCACACAGTGTCACTGTTGCTCCATCCGTGAAATGCTCTTTGCATTACTGTGATGGAGTCGGGACTGTCTGTGTGGGGGATGGGAGAGCAAGGGGTGACATTACGTCAGGGGCCCCAAGACCAGCTCCAGCGGCCCAATCCCTGAGCGCCCGAACCATAGCTCTAGGGGCCTAACCCCGGGGGGCCCCAACACCAGCTCCAAGGGCCCAAACCTTGAACGCCTGAACCATAGCTTCAGGGGTCTAACCCCTGGGGCCCCAACACTCGCTGCAGAGGCCCAGCCCCTGGGGCCCCAACACCAGCTCCAGGGGCCCAAACCCTGAGCGCCCGAACAATACCTGCAGGGGCCTAACCCCCGAGGGCCCCAACCCCAGCTCCAGGGGCCCAACCCCTGGAGGCCCGAACCATAGCTCCAGGGGCCCAACCCCTGGGGGCCCAACACCAGCTCCAGGGGCCCAACCCCTGGGGGCCCGAACCATAGCTCCAGGGGCCCAGCCCCTGCGGGCCCCAACACTAGCTCCATTGGGCCAACCCCTCGGAGCCCGAACCATAGCTCCAAGGGCCCAACCCCTGGAGGCCCGAACCATAGCTCCAAGGGCCGAACCCCTGGGGGCCCCAACAGCAGCTCCAGGGGCCCAACCCCTGGGTGCCCGAACCATAGCTCGAGGGGCTCAACCCCTGGGGGCTCCACCCCCAGCTCCAGGGGCCCAACCCCTGGGGGCCTGAACCATAGCTCCAGGGGCCCAACCCCTGGGGGCCCCAACACCAGCTCCAGGGGCCAAACCCCTGGGGGCCCGAACCATAGCTCCAGGGTCCTAAACGCTGGGGGCCCCAACACCAGCTCCAGGGGCCCAACCTGGGGGACCAAACCATTGCTCCAGGGACCCAACCCCTGAGGGCCACAACACCAGCTCCAGGGGCCCAACCCCTGGGGGCCCGAACCATAGCTCCAGGGACCCAACCCTTGGGGGCCACAACACCAGCTCCAGGGGCCCAACCTCTGGGGACCCGAACCATAGCTCCAGGGGCCCAACCACTGGGGGCCCGAACCATAGCTCCAGGGGCCTAACCACTGGGGGCCCCAACACCAGCTCCAAGGGCCCAACCCTTGAGCGCCCGAATCATAGCTTCAGGGGTCTAACCCCCGGGGGCCCCAACCCTAGCTCCAGGGGCCCAACCCCTGCGGCCCTCGACCCCAGCTCCAGAGACCCAACCCCTGAGCGCCCGAACCATAGTTCCAGGGGCCCGACCCCTGAGCGCCCGAACCATAGCTCCAGGGGTCTAACCCCTGGGGCCACAACACTAGCTGCAGAGGTCCAGCCCCTGGGGCCCCAACACCAGCTCCAGGGGCCCAACCCCTGAGCGCCCGAACCATAGCTGCAGTGGCCTAACCCCCGAGGTCCCCAACCCCAGCTCCAGGGGCCCAACCGCTGGGGGCCCCAACACCAGCTTCAGGGGCTCAACCCCTGGGGGCCCCAATACCAGCTCCAGGGGACCAACCCCTGGAGGCCCGAACCATAGCTCCAGGGACCGAACCCCTGGGGGCCCCAACACCAGCTCCAGGGGCCCAACCCCTGGGGCCCCGAACCATAGCTGTAGGGGCCCAACCCCTGGCTGCCCCAACACCTGCTCCAGGGGCCCAACTCCTGGGGGCCCGAACCATAGCTCCAGGGGCCCAACCCCTGCGGGCCCCAACACCAGCTCCATTGGGCCAAACCCTGGGGGCCAGAACAATAGCTCCAGGGGCCCAACCCCTGGAGTCCCGAACCATAACTCCAAGGGCCGAACCCCTGGGGGCCACAACAGCAGCTCCAGGGGCCCAACCCCTGGGGGCTCCACCACCAGCTCCAGGGGCCCAACCCCTGTGGGCCCGAACAATAGCTCCAGGGGCCCAACCCCTGGGGGCCCCAACATCAGCTCCAGTGGCCAAACCCCTGGGGGCCCGAACCATAGCTCCAGGGGCCCAACCACTGGGGGCCCCAACACCAACTCCAGGGGCCCAACCTGGGGGACTAAACCATAGCTCCAGGGGCCCAACCCCTGGGGGCCAAAACACCAGCTCCAGAGGCCCAAACCCTGGGGGCCCGAACCATAGCTCCGGGGGCCCAATCCCTGGGGGCCCCAACACCAGCTCCAGGGGCCCAACCCCTGGGGACCCGAACCATAGCTCCATTGGCCCAACCCCTGGGGGCCCGAACCATAGCTCCAGTGGTCCAACCCCTGGGGACCCGAACACCAGCTCCATGGGCCCAACCGCTGGGGGCGCGAGCCATAGCTCCAGGGGCCCAATCCCTGGAGGCCCGAACCATAGCTCCAGAGGCCCAACCCCTGGGGGCCCCAACACCAGCTCCAGGGGCCCAAACCCTGGAAGCCCGAACCATAGCTCCAGGGGCCCAACCCCTGGGGGCCCCAACACCAGCTCCAGGGGCCCAACCCCTGGGGGCCCGAACCATAGCTCAAGGGGCCCAACCCCTGGGGGCCCCAACACCTGCTCCACGGGCCCAACCCCTGGGGGCCCCAACACCACCTCCAGGAACCCAACCCCTGTGGGCCCCAACACCAGCTCCAGGGGCCCAACCACTGCGGGCACCACCAGCTCCAGGAGCCCAAATCCTGGGAGCCCCAACACTAGCTCCAGGGGCCCAACCACTGAGCGCCCAAACCATAGCTCCAGGGGCCTAACCCCTGGAGCCCGACACCAGCTCCAGGGGCCCAACCCCTGGGGGCCCCAACACCAGCTTCAGGGGCTCAACTCCTTAGCGCCTGAACCATAGCTCTAGGGGCCTAACCCCTGTGGGCACCAACATCCAGCTCCAAGGGCCCAACCCCTGAGCGCCCGAACCATAGCTCCGGGGCCTAAACACTGGGGGCCCCAAGAGCAGCTCCAGGGTCCCAACCACTGGAGGCCCCAAAACCAGCTCCAGGGGACCAATCCCTGAGCGCCCGAACCATAGCTGCAGGGGCCTAACCACCGAGGGCCCCAACCCCAGCTCCAGGGGCCCAACCCCTGGGGTCCCCAACACCAGCTCCAGGGGCCCAAACCCTGGGGGCCCGAACCATAGCTGTAGGGGCCCAACCCCTGGGTGCCCCAACACCTGCTCCAGGGAACCAACCCCTGGGGGCCTGAACCATAGCTCCAGGGGCTCAACCCCTGGAACCCCGAACCATAGCTCCAAGGGCCGATCCCCTGGGGGCCACAACAGAAGCTCCAGGGGCCCAACCCCTGGGGGCTCCACCACCACCTCCAGGAGCCCAACCCCTGGGGGCCCCAACAACAGCTCCAGGGGCCCAACCCCTGGGGGCCCCAACACCAGCTCCAGGGGCCAAACCCCTGGGGGCCCGAACCATTGCTCCAGGGGCCCAACCGCTGGGGGCCCCAAAACCAGCTCCAGGGGCCCAACCTGGGGGACCAAACCATAGCTCCAGGGGCCCAACCCCTGGCGGCCACAACACCAGCTCCAGGGGCCCAACCCCTGGGGGCCCGAACCATAGCTCCAGGGGCCCAACCCCTGGGGGCCCCAACACCAGCTCCAGCGGCCCAACCCCTGAGCGCCCGAACCATAGCTCCAGGGGCCTAACCCCTGGGGGCCCCAACACCAGCTTCAAGGGCCCAACCCTTGAGCGCCCGAACCATAGCTTCAGGGGCCTAACCCCCGGGGGCCCCAAACCTAGCTCCAGGGGCTCAACCCCTGCGGCCCTCGACCCCAGCTCCAGGGGCCCAACCCCTGAGCGCCCGAACCATAGTTCCAGGGGCCCAACCCCTCAGCGCCCGAATCATAGCTACAGGAGTCTAAATCCTGTGGGCCCCAACCCCAGCTCCAGGGGCCCAAACCCTGGGGGCCACAACACCAGCTCCAGGGGCTCAACCCCTGGAAGCCCGAACCATAGCTCCAGGGGCCCAACCCCTGGGGGCCCCAACACCAGCTCCAGGGGCCCAATCCCTGGGGGCCGAACCATAGCTCTAGGGGCCCAACCCCTGAGTGCCCCAACACCTGCTCCAGGCGCCAAACCCCTGGGGGCCAGAACCATAGCTCCAGGGGCCAAACCCCTGCGGGCCCCAACACCAGCTCCATTGGCCCAACCCCTCAGGGCCCGAACCATAGCTCCAGAGGCCCAACCCCTGGAGGCCCGAACCATAGCTCCAGGGGCCGAACCCCTGGGGGCCCCAACAGCAGCTCCAGGGGCCCAACCCTTGGGGGCCCGAACCATAGATCCAGGGGCCCAACACCTGGGGCCTCCACCACCAGCTCCAGGGGCCCAACCCCTGGCGGCCCGAACCATAGCTCCAGGGGCCCAACCCCTGGGGTCCCCAACACCAGCTCCAGGGGCCAAACACCTGGGGGCCCGAACCATAGCTCCAGGGGCCCAACCGCTGGGGGACCCAACACCAGCTCCAGGGGCCCAACCCTTGAGCTCCCGAACCATAGCTTCAGGGAGCTAACCCCCGGGGGCCCCAACTCTAGCTCCAGGGGCCCAACCCCTGCGGCCCTCGACCCCAGCTCCAGGGGCCCAACCCCTGAGAGCCCGAACCATAGTTCCAGAGGCCCAACCCCTGAGCGCCCGAATCATAGCTCCAGGGGTCTAACCCCTGGGGCCCCAACACTAGCTGCAGAGGCCCAGCCCCTGGGGCCCCAACACCAGCTCCATGGGCCCAACCCCTGAGAGCCCAAACCATAGCTCCAGGGGTCTAAATCCTGTGGGCCCCAACCCCAGCTCCAGGGGCCCAACCCCTGTGGGCCCCAAAACCAGCTACAGGGACCCAAACCCTGGGGGCGCGAACCATAGCTCCAGGGGCTCAACCCCTGGGGGCCCCAACACCAGCTCCAGGGGCCCAACCCCGGAGCGCCCAAACCTTAGCTCCAGGGGCCCAACCCCTGATGGCAGCAACACCAACTCCAGCGGCCCAACCCCTGAGCGCCCGAGCCTAAGCTCAAGGGGCCTAACCCCTGGGGCCCCAACACCAGCTCGAGGGGCACAACCCCTGGGGGCACCAACACCAGCTCCAGGGGCCCAACCCCTGAGCGCCCGAACCTTAGCTCCAGGGGCCTAATCCCTGGGGGCCCCAACACCCGCTCCAAGGGCCCAACCCCTGAGCGCCAGAACAATACCTCCAAGGGCCTAACCTCTGGAGGCCCCAACACCAGTTCCAGGAGCCCAACCCCTGGGAGCCCCAACACCAGCTCCAGGGGCCCAACCCCAGAGTGCCCAAACCATAGCTCTAGGGGCCTAACCCCTGGGAGCCCGCACGCGAGCTCCAAGGGCCCAACCCTTGAGCGCCCGAACCATAGCGCCAGGGGCTTAACCCCTGGGGCCCCAACACCAGCTCCAGGGGCCCAACCCCTGGGAGCCCCAACACCAGATACAGGGGCCCAACCCCAGAGCTCCCGAACCATAGCTCCATGAAGGAAATGCTCTGTGCACTACCATATGTGGCCACACGGTGTCACTCTTGCTCCATGCAGGAAATGATCTGGGCATTACCCTGCATGGCCACACAGTGTTACTGTTGCTCCATCCGTGAAATGATCTGGGCATTACTGTGATGGAGTCGGGACTGTCTGTGTGGGGGATGGGAGAGCAAGGGGTGAAATTAGGTCAGGGGCCCCAACACCAGCTCCAGCGGCCCAACCCCTGAGCGCCCGAACCATAGCTCCAGGGGCCTAACCCCTGGGGGCCCAAACACCAGCTCCAACGGCCCAACCCTTGAGCGCCCGAACCATAGCTTCAGGGGCCTAACCCCCGGGGGCCCCAACCCTAGCTCCAGGGGCCCAACCCCTGCGGCCTTCGACCCCAGCTCCAGGGGCCCAACCCCTGAGCGCCCGAACCATAGTTCCAGGGGCCCAACCCCTGAGCGCCCGAATCATAGCTCCAGGGGTCTAACCCCTAGGGCCCCAACACTAGCTGCAGAGGCCCAGCCCCTGGGGCCCCAACACCAGCTCCATGGGCCCAACCCGTGAGAGCCCGAACCATAGCTCCAGGGGTCTAAATCCTGTGGGCCCCAACCCCAGCTCCAGGGGCCCAACCCCTGGGGGCCCCAACACCAGCTCCAGGGGCCCAACCCCTTCACACCCGAACCATAGCTCCAGGGGCCCAACCCCTGGAGGCCCCAACACCAGCTCCAGGGGCCCAATCCCTGGGGGCCCGAACCATAGCTCTAGGGGCCCAACCCCTGGGTGCCCCAACACCTGCTCCAGGGGCCCTACCCCTGGGGGCCCGAACCATAGCTCCAGGGGCCCAACTCCTGCGGGCCCCAACACCAGCTCCATTGGCCAAACCCCTCGGGGCCCGAACCATAGCTCCAGGGGCCCAACCCCTGGAGGCCCGAACCATAGCTCCAGGGGCCGAACCCCTGGGGGCCCCAACAGCAGCTCTAAGGACCCAACCCCTGGGGGCCCGAACCATAGCTCCAGGGGCCCCACCCCTGGGGGCTCCACCACCAGCTCCAGGGGCCCAACCCCCGGGGGCCCGAACCATAGCTCCAGGGGCACAACCCCTGGGGGTCACTACACCAGCTCCAGGGGCCCAACCCCTGGGGGCCCGAACCATAGCTCCAGCGGCCCAACCCTGGGGGCCCCGACACCAGCTCCAGAGGCCCAACCCCTGGGGACCCAAACCATAGCTCCAGGGGCCCAACCCCTGGAGGCCCGAACCATAGCTCCAGGGGCCCAACCCCTGGGGGCCCCAACACCAGCTCCAGGGGTCCAACCCCTGGAGGCCCGAATCATAGCTCCAGGGGCCCAACCCCTGGGGTCTCCAACACCAGCTATAGGGGACCAACCCCTGGGGGCCCGAACCATAGCTCCAGGGGCCCAACCCCTGGGTGCCCCAAAACCTGCTCCACGGGCCCAACCCCTCGGGGCCCGATCCATAGCTCCAGGGGCCCAACCCCTGGGGGCCCCAACACCAGCTCCAGGGGCCCAACCCCTGGGGGCGCGAACCATAGCTCCAGGGGCCCAACCCCTGGAGGCCCGAACCATAGCTCCAGGGCCCAACCCCTGGGGGCCCCAACAGCAGCTCCAGGGGCCCAACCCCTGGGGGCCCGAACCATAGCTCGAGGGGCCCAACCCCGGGGGGCTCCACCACCAGCTCCAGGGGCCCAACCCCTGGGGGCCCGAACCATAGCTCCAGGGGCCCAACCCCTGGGGGACCCAACACCAGCTCCAGGGGCCAAACCCCTGGGGGCCCGAACCATAGCTCCAGGGGCCCAAACGCTGGGGGCCCCAACACCAGCTCCAGGGGCCCAACCTGGGGGACCAAACCATAGCTCCAGGGGCCCAACCCCTGGGGGTCACAACACCAGCTCCAGGGGCCCAAACCCTGAGGGCCCGAACCATAGATCCAGCGGCCAAACCCCTGGGGGCCCCAACACCAGCTCCAGAGGCCCAAACCCTGGGGACCCGAACCATAGCTCCAGAGGCCCAACACCTGGGAGCCCGAACCATAGCTCCAGGGGCCCAACCCCTGGGGGCCCCAACACCAGCTCCAGGGGCCCAACCCCTGGGGGCGCGAACCATAGCTCCAGGGGCCCAACCCCTGGAGGCCCGAACCATAGCTCCAGGGTCCCAACCCCTGGGGGCCTCAACACTAGCTCCAGGGGCCCAACACCTGGAGGCCCGAACCATAGCTCCAGGGGCCCAACTCCTGGTTGCCCCAACACCAGCTACAGGGGACCAACCCCTGTTGGCCCGAACCATAGCTCCAGGGGCCCAACCCGTGGGGGCCCCAACACCTGCTCCACGGGCCCAACCCCTGGGGGCCCGAACCATAGCACCAGGGGCCCAACCCGTGGGGGCCCCAACACCAGTTCCAGGGGCCCAACCTCTGGGGGCTCGAACCATAGCTCCAGCGGCCGAACCCCTGGGGGCCCCAACACAAGCTCCAGAGGCCCAACCCCTGGGGACCCGAACCATAGCTCCAGGGGCCCAACCCCTGGGGGCCCGAACCATAGCTCCAGGAGCCCAACAACTGGGGGCCCCAATACCAGCTCCAGTTGCCCAAACCCTGGGGGTGCGAACCATGGCTCCAGCGGCCCAACCCCTGGAGGCCCAAACCATAGCACCAGGGGCCCAACCCCTTGGGGCCCCAACACCAGCTCCAGGGGCCCAACCCCTGGAGGCCCGAACCATAGCTCCAGGGGCCCAACCCCTGGGGGCCCAAACACCAGCTACAGGGGACCAACCCCTGGTTTCCCGAACCATAGCTCCAGGGGCCCAACCAATGGGGGCCCCAACACCTGCTCCACGGGCCCAGCACCTGGGGGACCGAACCATAGCTCCAGGGACCCAACCCCTGGTGGCCGCAACACCAACTCCAGCGGCCAAACCCCTGAGCGCCCGAATCTTAACTCAAGGGGCCTAACCCCTCGGGCCCCAACACCAGCTCCAGGGGCCCAAGCCCTGGGGGCACCAACACCAGCTCCAGGGGCCCAACCCCTGAGCGCCCGAACAATACCTCCAAGGGCCTAACCTCTGGAGGCCCCAACACCAGCTCCAGGAGCCCAACCCCTGGGAGCCCCAGCACCAGCTCCAGGGGCCCAACCCCAGAGTGCCCAAACCATAGCTCTAGGGGCCTAACCCCTGGGGGCCCGCACGCGAGCTCCAAGGGCCCAACCCTTGAGCGCCCGAACCATAGCGCCAGGGGCTTAACCCCTGGGGCCCCAACACCAGCTCCAGGGGCCCAACCCCTGGGAGCCCCAACACCAGCTACAGAGGCCCAACCCCAGAGCTCCCGAACCATAGCTCCATGCAGGAAATGCTCTGTGCACTACCCTATGTGGCCACACGGTGTCATTCTTGTTCCATGGAGGAAATGCTCTGGGCATTACTGTGATGGAGTCGGGACTGTCTGTTTGGGGGATGGGAGAGCAAGGGGTGACATTAGGTCAGGGGCCCCAACACCAGCTCCAGCGGCCCAACCCCTGAGCGCCCGAACCATAGCTCCAGGGGCCTAACCCCTGGGGGACCCAACACCAGCTCCAAGGGCCCAACCCTTGAGCGCCCGAACCATAGTTCCAGGGGCCCAACCCCTGAGCGCCCGAATCATAGCTCCAGGGGTCTAATCCCTGGGGCCCCAACACTAGCTGCAGAGGCCCAGCCCCTGGGGCCCCAACAACAGCTCCGTGGGCCCAACCCCTGAGAACCCGAACCATAGCTCCAGGGGTTTAAATCCTGTGGGCCCCAACCCCAGCTCCAGGGGCTCAAACCCTGGGGGCCCCAACACCAGCTCCAGGGGCCCAACCCCTGGAGGCCAGAACCATAGCTCCAGGGGCCCAACCCCTGGGGGCCCCAACAAAAGCTCCAGGGGCCCAATCCCTGGGGGCCCGAACCATAGCTATAGGGGCCCAACCCCTGGGTGCCCCAACACCTGCTCCAGGGGCCCAACCACTGGGGGCCCGAACCATAGCTCCAGCGGCCCAACTCCTGCGGGCCCCAAAACCAGCTCCATTGGCCCAACCCCTGGGGGCCCGAACCATAGCTCCAGGGGCCCAAACCCTGGGGGCTCCACCACCAGCTCCAGGGGCCCAACCCCTGGGGGCCCGAACCATAGCTCCAGGGGCCCAACCCCTGGGGGCCCCAACACCAGCTCCAGGGGCCAAACATCTGGGTTCCCGAACCATAGCTCCAGGGGCCCAACCACTGGGGGCCCCAACACCAGCTCCAGAGGCCCAACCCCTGGGGACCCGAACCATAGCCCCAGGGGCACAACACCTGGGGGCCCGAACCATAGCCCCAGGGGCCCAACCCCTGGGGGCCCCAACACCAGCTCCAGGGGCCCAACCATTGGGGGCACGAACCATAGCTCCAGGGGCCCAACCCCTGGGGGCCCGAACCATAGCTCCAGGGGCCCAACCCCTGGGGGCCCCAACACCAGCTCCAGGGGCCCAACCCCTGGAGGCCCGAACCATTGCTCCAGGGGCCAAACCCCTGGGGGCCCCAACACCATCTACAGGGGCCCAACCCCTGGGGGCCCAAACCATAGCTCCAGGGGCCCAACCCCTGGGGGCCCCAACACCTGCTCCAGGGGCCCAACCCCTGGGGGCCCGAACCATAGCTAGAGGGGCCCAACCCCTCGGGGCCCCAACAATAGCTCCAGGGGCCCAACCCCTGGGGGCCCGAACCATAGCTCCAGGGGCCAAACCCCTGGGGTCCCCAACACAAGTTCCAGGGGCCCAACCCCGGAGCGCCCTAATCATAGCTCCAGGGGCCCAACCCCTGGTGGCCGCAACACCAACTCCAGCGGCCCAACCCCTGAGCGCCCGAGCCTTAGCTCAAGGGGCCTAACCCCTAGGGCCCCAACACCAGCTCCAGGGCCCCAACCCCTGGGGGACCAACACCAGCTCCAGGGTCCCAACCCCTGAGCGCCCGAACCTTAGCTCCAGGGGTCTAATCCCTGGGGGCCCCAACACCAGCTTCAGGGGCCAAACCCCTGAGCGCCCGAACCATAGCTCCAGGGGCCTTGCCCCTGGGGGCCCCAACACCCGCTCCAACGGCCCAACCCCTGAGCGCCCGAACAATACCTCCAAGGGCCTAACCTCTGGAGGCCCCAACACCAGCTCCAGGAGCCCAACCCCTGGGAGCCCCAACACCAGCTCCAGGGGCCCAACCCCAGAGTGCCCAAACCATAGCTCTAGGGCCTAACCCCTGGGGGCCCGCACGCGAGCTCCAAGTGCCCAAAACTTGAGCCCCCGAACCATAGCTCCAGGGGCCCAACCCCTGGGGCCCCAACACCAGCTCCAGGGGCCCAACCCCTGGGGGCCCCAACACCAGCTTCAGGGGCCCAACCCCTGGGTGCTCCAACACCAGCTCCATTGGCCCAACCCCTCGGGGCCCGAACCACAGTTCCAGGGGCCCAACCCCTGGTGGCCCGAACCATAGCTCCAGGGGCCGAACCCCTGGGGGCCCCAACAGCAGCTCCAGGGGCCCAACCCCTGGGGGCCCGAACCATAGCTCCAGGGGCCCAACCCTTGGGGGGCTCCACCACCAGCTCCAGGGGCCCAACCCCTGGGGGCCCGAACCATAGCTCCAGGGGCCCAACCCCTGGTGGCCCGAACCATAGCTCCAGGGGCCCAACCCCTGGGGGCTCCACCACCAGCTCCATTGGCCCAACCCCTGGGGGCCCGAACCATAGCTCCAGGGGCCCAACCCCTGGTGGCCCGAACCATAGCTCCAGGGGCCCAACCCCTGGGGGCTCCACCACCAGCTCCAGGGGCCCAACCCCTGTGGGCCCGAACCATAGCTCCAGGGTCCCAACCCCTGAGCGCCCGAACCTTAGCTCCAGGGGCCTAATTCCTGGGGGCCCCAACACCCGCTCCAAGGGCCCAACCCCTGAGCGCCCGAACAATACCTCCAAGGTCCTAACCTCTGGAGGCCCCAACACCAGCTCCAGGAGCCCAACCCCTGGGAGCCCCCACACCAGCTCCAGGGGCCCAACCCCAGAGTGCCCAAACCATAGCTCTAGGGGCCTAACCCCTGGGGGCCCGCACGCGAGCTCCAAGGGCCCAACCCTTGAGCGCCCGAACCATAGCGCCAGGGGCTTAAGCCCTGGGGCCCCAACACCAGCTCCAGGGGCCCAACCCCTGGGAGCCCCAACACCAGCTACAGGGGCCCAACCCCAGAGCTCCCAAACCATAGCTCCATGCAGGGAATGCTCTGTGCACTACCCTATGTGGCCACACGGTGTCACTCTTGCTCCATGCAGGAAATGCTCGGGCATTACTGTGATGGAGTCGGGACTGTCTGTGTGGGGGATGGGAGAGCAAGGGGTGACATTAGGTCAGGGGTCCCAACACCAGCTCCAGCGGCCCAACCCCTGAGCGCCCGAACCATAACTCCAGGGGCCTAACCCCTGGGGGCCCCAACACCAGCTCCAAGGGCCCAACCCTTGAGCGCCCGAACCATAGCTTCAGGGGCCCAACCCCTGAGCTCCCGAATCATAGCTCCAGGGGTCTAACCCTTGGGGCCCCAACACTAGCTGCAGAGGCCCAGCCCCTGGGGCCCCATCACCAGCTCCATAGGCCCAACCCCTGAGAGCCCGAAGCATAGCTCCAGGGGTCTAAATCCTGTAGGCCCCAACCCCAGCTCCAGGGGCCCAACCCCTCGGGGCCCCACCACCAGCTCCAGGGGCCCAACCCTTGAGCGCCAAAACCATAGTTCCAGGGGCCCAACCCCTGGGGGCCTCAACACAAGTTCCAGGGGCCCAACCCGGGAGCGCCCTAACCATAGCTCCAGGGGCCCAACCCCTGGTGGCCGCAACACCAACTCCAGCGGCCCAACCCCTGAGCGCCCGAGCCTTAGCTCAAGGGGCCTAACCCCTGGGGCTCCAACACCAGCTCCAGGGGCCCAACCCCTGGGGGCACCAACACCAGCTCCAGGGTCCCAACCCCTGAGCGCCCGAACCTTAGCTCCAGGGGTCTAATCCCTGGGGCCCTAACACAAGCTTCAGAGTCCCAACCCCTGAACGCCCGAAACATAGCTCCAGGGGCCCAACCCCTGGGGGCCCGAACCATAGCTCCAGGGGCCCAACCCCTGGGGGCCCCAACACCAGCTCCAGGGGCCAAACATCTGGGTTCCCGAACCATAGCTCCAGGGGCCCAACCACTGGGGGCCCCAACACCAGCTCCAGAGGCCCAACCCCTGGGGACCCGAACCATAGCCCCAGGGGCACAACACCTGGGGGCCCGAACCATAGCCCCAGGGGCCCAACCCCTGGGGGCCCCAACACCAGCTCCAGGGGCCCAACCATTGGGGGCACGAACCATAGCTCCAGGGGCCCAACCCCTGGAGGCCCGAACCATAGCTCCAGGGGCCCAACCCCTGGGGGCCCCAACACCAGCTCCAGGGGCCCAACCCCTGGAGGCCCGAACCATTGCTCCAGGGGCCAAACCCCTGGGGGCCCCAACACCATCTACAGGGGACCAACCCCTGGGGGCCCAAACCATAGCTCCAGGGCCCCAACCCCTGGGGGCCCCAACACCTGCTCCACGGGCCCAACCCCTGGGGGCCCGAACCATAGCTAGAGGGGCCCAACCCCTCGGGGCCCCAACAATAGTTCCAGGGGCCCAACCCCTGGGGGCCCGAACCATAGCTCCAGGGGCCAAACCCCTGGGCTCCCCAACACAAGTTCCAGGGGCCCAACCCCGGAGCGCCCTAATCATAGCTCCAGGGGCCCAACCCCTGGTGGCCGCAACACCAACTCCAGCGGCCCAACCCCTGAGCGCCCGAGCCTTAGCTCAAGGGGCCTAACCCCTAGGGCCCCAACACCAGCTCCAGGGCCCCAACCCCTGGGGGACCAACACCAGCTCCAGGGTCCCAACCCCTGAGCGCCCGAACCTTAGCTCCAGGGGTCTAATCCCTGGTGGCCCCAACACCAGCTTCAGGGGCCAAACCCCTGAGCGCCCGAACCATAGCTCCAGGGGCCTTGCCCCTGGGGGCCCCAACACCCGCTCCAACGGCCCAACCCCTGAGCGCCCGAACAATACCTCCAAGGGCCTAACCTCTGGAGGCCCCAACACCAGCTCCAGGAGCCCAACCCCTGGGAGCCCCAACACCAGCTCCAGGGGCCCAACCCCAGAGTGCCCAAACCATAGCTCTAGGGCCTAACCCCTGGGGGCCCGCACGCGAGCTCCAAGTGCCCAAAACTTGAGCCCCCGAACCATAGCTCCAGGGGCCCAACCCCTGGGGCCCCAACACCAGCTCCAGGGGCCCAACCCCTGGGGGCCCCAACACCAGCTTCAGGGGCCCAACCCCTGGGTGCTCCAACACCAGCTCCATTGGCCCAACCCCTCGGGGCCCGAACCACAGTTCCAGGGGCCCAACCCCTGGTGGCCCGAACCATAGCTCCAGGGGCCGAACCCCTGGGGGCCCCAACAGCAGCTCCAGGGGCCCAACCCCTGGGGGCCCGAACCATAGCTCCAGGGGCCCAACCCCTGGGGGGCCCCACCACCAGCTCCAGGGGCCCAACCCCTGGGGGCCCGAACCATAGCTCCAGGGGCCCAACCCCTGGGGGCCCGAACCATAGCTCCAGGGGCCCAACCCCTGGGGGCCCCAACACCAGCTCCATTGGCCCAACCCCTGGGGGCCCGAACCATAGCTCCAGGGGCCCAACCCCTGGTGGCCCGAACCATAGCTCCAGGGGCCCAACCCCTGGGGGCCCCAACACCAGCTCCAGGGGCCCAACCCCTGTGGGCCCGAACCATAGCTCCAGGGTCCCAACCCCTGAGCGCCCGAACCTTAGCTCCAGGGGCCTAATTCCTGGGGGCCCCAACACCAGCTCCAAGGGCCCAACCCCTGAGCGCTCCGAACAATACCTCCAAGGTCCTAACCTCTGGAGGCCCCAACACCAGCTCCAGGAGCCCAACCCCTGGGAGCCCCAACACCAGCTCCAGGGGCCCAACCCCAGAGTGCCCAAACCATAGCTCTAGGGGCCTAACCCCTGGGGGCCCGCACGCGAGCTCCAAGGGCCCAACCCTTGAGCGCCCGAACCATAGCGCCAGGGGCTTAAGCCCTGGGGCCCCAACACCAGCTCCAGGGGCCCAACCCCTGGGAGCCCCAACACCAGCTACAGGGGCCCAACCCCAGAGCTCCCAAACCATAGCTCCATGCAGGGAATGCTCTGTGCACTACCCTATGTGGCCACACGGTGTCACTCTTGCTCCATGCAGGAAATGCTCGGGCATTACTGTGATGGAGTCGGGACTGTCTGTGTGGGGGATGGGAGAGCAAGGGGTGACATTAGGTCAGGGGTCCCAACACCAGCTCCAGCGGCCCAACCCCTGAGCGCCCGAACCATAACTCCAGGGGCCTAACCCCTGGGGGCCCCAACACCAGCTCCAAGGGCCCAACCCTTGAGCGCCCGAACCATAGCTTCAGGGGCCCAACCCCTGAGCTCCCGAATCATAGCTCCAGGGGTCTAACCCTTGGGGCCCCAACACTAGCTGCAGAGGCCCAGCCCCTGGGGCCCCATCACCAGCTCCATAGGCCCAACCCCTGAGAGCCCGAAGCATAGCTCCAGGGGTCTAAATCCTGTAGGCCCCAACCCCAGCTCCAGGGGCCCAACCCCTCGGGGCCCCACCACCAGCTCCAGGGGCCCAACCCTTGAGCGCCAAAACCATAGTTCCAGGGGCCCAACCCCTGGGGGCCTCAACACAAGTTCCAGGGGCCCAACCCGGGAGCGCCCTAACCATAGCTCCAGGGGCCCAACCCCTGGTGGCCGCAACACCAACTCCAGCGGCCCAACCCCTGAGCGCCCGAGCCTTAGCTCAAGGGGCCTAACCCCTGGGGCTCCAACACCAGCTCCAGGGGCCCAACCCCTGGGGGCACCAACACCAGCTCCAGGGTCCCAACCCCTGAGCGCCCGAACCTTAGCTCCAGGGGTCTAATCCCTGGGGCCCTAACACAAGCTTCAGAGTCCCAACCCCTGAACGCCCGAAACATAGCTCCAGGGGCCTAACCCCCTAGGGCCCCAACCACAGCTCCAGGAGCCCAACCCCTGGGGGCCCCAACACAAGTTCCAGGGGCCCAACCCCGGAGCGCCATAACCATAGCTCCAGGGGCCCAACCCCTGGTGGCCGCAACACCAACTCCAGCGGCCCAACCCCTGAGCGCCCGAGCCTTAGCGCAAGGGGCCTAACCCCTGGGGCCCCAACACCAGCTCCAGGGGCCCAAACCCTGGGGGCACCAACACCAGCTCCAGGGTCACAACCCCTGAGCGCCCGAACCTTAGCTCCTGGGACCTAATCCCTGGGGGCCCCAACACCAGCTCCAAGGGCCCAACCCTTGAGCGCCCGAACCATAGCGACAGGGGCTTAACCCCTGGGGCCCCAACCCCAGCTCCAGGGGCCCAACCGCTGGGGGCCCCAACACCAGCTCCAGGGGCCCAACAACTGGGAGCCCCAACACCAGCTACAGGGGCCCAACCCCAGAGCTCCCGAACCATAGCTCCATGCAGGAAATACTCTGTACACTACCCTATGTGGAAACACGGTGTCACTCTTGCTTCATGCAGGAAATACTCTGGCCATTACCCTGCATGGCCACACAGTGTTACTGTTGCTCCATCCGTGAAATGCTCTGGGCATTACTGTGATGGAGTCGGGACTGTCTGTGTGGGGGATGGGAGAGCAAGGGGTGACATTAGGTCAGGGGCCCCAACACCAGCTCCAGCGGCCCAACCCTTGAGCGCACGAACCATAGCTTCAGGGGCCTAACCCCCGGGGGCCCCAAACCTAGCTCCAGGGGCCCAACCCCTGCGGCCCTCGACCCCCGCTCCAGGGGCCCAACCCCTGAGCGCCCGAATCATAGCTCCAGGGGTCTAACCCCTGGGGCCCCAACACTAGCTGCAGAGGCCCAGCCCCTGGGGCCCCAACACCAGCTCCATGGGCCCAACCCCTGAGAGCCCGAACCATAGCTCCAGGTGTCTAAATCCTGTGGGCCCCAACCCCAGCTCCAGGGGCCAAACCCTGGGGGCCCCAACACCAGCTCCAGGGGCCCAACCCCTGGAGGCCCGAACCATAGCTCCAGGGGCCCAACCCCTGGAGGCCCTAACACCAGCTCCAGGGGCCCAATCCCTGGGGGCCTGAACCTAAACTCTAGGGACCCAACCCCTGGGTGTCCCAACACCTGCTCCAGAGGCCCAAACCCTGGGGGACCGAACCATAGCTCCAGGGGCCCAACCCCTGCGGGCCCCAACACCAGCTCCATTGGCCCAACCCCTCGGGGCCCGAACCATAGCTGCAGGGGCCCAACCCCTGGAGGCCCGAACCATAGCTCCACGGGCCCAACCCCTGGGGGCCCCAACACCAGTTCCAGGGTCCCAAACCCTGGGGGCCCGAACCATAGCTCCAGGGGCCCAACCCCTGGGGGCCCCAACACAAGTTCCAGGGGCCCAACACCGGAGCGCCCTAACCATAGTTCAAGGGGCCCAACCCCTGGTGGCCGCAACATCAACTCCAGCGGCCCAACCCCTGAGCACCCGAGCCTTAGCTCAAGGGGCCTAACCCCTGGGGCCCCAACACCAGCTCCAGGGGCCCAACCCCTGGGGGCACCAA
This sequence comes from Gopherus flavomarginatus, assembly GCF_025201925.1. Taxonomy (NCBI): domain Eukaryota; kingdom Metazoa; phylum Chordata; order Testudines; family Testudinidae; genus Gopherus; species Gopherus flavomarginatus. The sequence goes on along the minus strand of NW_026114649.1, from coordinate 35,042 downwards.
CACCAGCTCCAGGGTCCCAACCCCTGAGCGCCCGAGCCTTAGCTCAAGGGGCCTAACCCCTGGGGGCACCAACACCAGCTACAGGGTCCCAACCCCTGAGCGCCCGAACCTTAGCTCCAGGGGCCTAATCCCTGGGGGCCCCAACACCCGCTCCAAGGGCCCAACCCTTGAGCGACCGAACCATAGCGCCAGGGGCTTAACCCCTGGGGCCCCAACACCAGCTCCAGGGGCCCAACCCCTGGGAGCCCCAACACCAGCTACAGGGGCCCAACCCCAGAGCTCCCGAACCATAGCTCCATGCAGGAAATGCTCTGTGCACTACCCTATGTGGCCACACGGTGTCACTCTTGCTCAATGCAGGAAATGCTCTGGGCATTACCCTGCATGGCCACACAGTGTTACTGTTGCTCCATCCGTGAAATGCTCTGGGCATTACTGTGATGGAGTCGGGACTGTCTGTGTGGGGGATGGGAGAGCAAGGGGTGACATTAGGTCAGGGGCCCCAACACCAGCTCCAGCGGCCCAACCCCTGAGAACCCGAACCATAGCTCCAGGGGCCTAACCCCTGGGGCCCCAACACCAGCTCCAAGGGCCCAACACTTGAGCGCCCGAACCCTAGCTTCAGGGGCCTAACCCCCGGGGGCCCCAACCCTAGTTCCAGGGGCCCAAACCCTGCGGCCCTCGACCCCAGCTCCAGGGGCCCAACCCCTGAGCGCCCGAACCATAGTTCCAGGGGTCCAACCCCTGAGCGCCCGAATCATAGCTCCAGGGGTCTAACCCCTGGGACCCCAACACTAACTGCAGAGGCCCAGCCCCTTGGGCCCCAACACCAGCTCCATGGGCCCAACCCCTGAGAGCCCGAACCACAGCTCCAGGGGTCTAAATCCTGTGGGCCAGAACCCCAGCTCCAGGGGCCCAACCCCTGGGGGCCCCACCACCAGCTCCAGGGGCCCATCCCTTGAGCGCCCGAACCATAGTTCCGGGGGCCCAACCAATGGGGGCCCCAACACAAGTTCCAGAGGCCCAACCCCGGAGCGCCCTAACCATACCTCCAGGGGCCCAACCCCTGGTGGCCGCAACACCAACTCCAGCGGCCCAACCCCTGAGCGCCCGAGCCTTAGCTCAAGGGGCCTAACCCCTGGGGCAACAACACCAGCTCCAGGGGCCCAACCCCTGGGAGCACCAACACCAGCTCCAGGGTCCCAACCCCTGAGCGCCCGAACCTTATCTCCAGGGGCCAAATCCCTGGGGACCCCAACACCAGCTTCAGGGGCCCAACCCCTGAGCGTCCGAACCATAGCTCCAGGGGCCTAACTCCCGGGGGCCCCAACGACAGCTCCAGGAGCCCAACCCCTGGGGGCCCCAACACAAGTTCCAAGGGCCCAACCCCGGAGCGCCCTAACTATAGCTACAGGGGCCCAACCCCTGGGGGCACCAACACCAGCTCCAGGGTCCCAACCCCTGAGCGCCCGAACCTTAGCTCCAGGGGCCTAATCCCTAGGGGCCCCAACACCAGCTCCAAGAGCCCAACCCCTGAGCACCCGAACAATACCTACAAGGGCCTAACCTCTGGAGGCCCGAACACCAGCTCCAGCAGCCCAACCCCTGGGAGCCCCAACACCAGCTCCAAGGGCCCAACCTCAGAGAGCCCAAACCATAGCTCTAGGGGCCTAAACCCTGGGGGCCCGCACCGCGAGCTCCAAGGGCCCAACCCTTGAGCGTTCGAACCATAGCGCCAGGGGCTTAACCCCTGGGGCCCCAACCCCATCTCCAGGGGCCCAACGCCTGGAGGTCCCAACACCAGCTTCAGGGGCCCAACCCCTGGGGGCCCCAACACCAGCTCCAGCGGCCCAACCCCTGGAGGCTCGAACTATAGCTCCAGGGGCCCAACCCCTGGGGGCCTCAACACCAGCTCCAGGGGCCCAATCCCTGGGGGCCCGAACCATAGCTCTAGGGGCCCAACCCCTGGGTGCCCCAACACCTGCTCCAGGGGCCCAACCCCAGGGGGCCCGAACCATAGCTCCAGGGGCCCAACCCCTGCGGGCCCCAACACCAGCTCCATTGGCCCAACCCCTCGGGGCCCGAACCATAGCTCCAGGGGCCCAACCCCTGGGGGCTCCACCACCAGCCCCAGGGGCCCAACCCCTGGGGGCCCGAACCATAGGTCCAGGGGCCCAACCCCTGGGGGCTCCACCACCACCTTCAGGGGCCCAACCCCTGGGGGCCCGAACCATAGGTCCAGGGGCCCAACCCCTGGGGGTCCCAACAACAGCTCCAGGGGCCAAACCCCTGGGGGCCCGAACCATAGCTCCAGGGGCCCAACCACTGGGGACCCCAACACCACCTCCAGGGGCCCAACCTTGGGGACCAAACCATAGCTCCAGGGGCCCAACCCCTGGGGGTCACAACACCAGCTCCAGGGGCCCAACCCCTTGAGGGCCCGAACCATAACTCCCGCGGCCCAACCCCTGGGGGCCCCAAACACCAGCTCCAGAGGCCCAATCCCTGGAGGCCCGAACCATAGCTCCAGGGGCCCAACCCCTGGGGGCCCCAACACCAGCTCCAGGGGCCCAACCCCTGGAGGAACGAACCATAGCTCCAGGGGCCCAACCCCTGGGGGCCCCAACACCAGCTACAGGGGACCAACCCCTGGGGGCCTGAACCATAGCTCCAGGGGCCCAACCCCTGGGGGCCCCAACACCTGCTCCACGGGCCCAACCAATAGGGGCCCGAACCATAGCTCCAGGGGCACAACCCCTGGGGGCCCCAACACCAGTTCCAGGGGCCCAACCCCAGAGCGCCATAACCATAGCTCCAGGGGCCCAACCCCTGGTGGCCGCAACACCAACTCAAGCGTCCCAACCCCTGAGCGCCCGAGCCTTAGCTCAAGGGGCCTAACCCCTGGGGCCCCAACACCAGCTCCAGGGGCCCAACCCCTGGGGGCACCAACACCAGCTCCAAGGGCCCAACCCCTGAGCACCCGAACAATACCTCCAAGGGCCTAACCTCTGGAGGCCCCAACACCAGCTCCAGGGGCCTAATCCCTGGGGACCCCAACACCCGCTCCAAGGGCCCAACCCCTGAGCACCCGAACAATACCTCCAAGGGCCTAACCTCTGGAGGCCCCAACACCAGCTCCAGGGGCCTAATCCCTGGGGACCCCAACACCCGCTCCAAGGGCCCAACCCCTGAGCACCCGAACAATACCTCCAAGGGCCTAACCTCTGGATTCCCCAACACCAGCTCCAGGAGCCCAACCCCTGGGAGCCCCAACACCAGCTCCAGGGGCCCAACCCCAGAGTGCCCAAACCATAGCTCTAGGGCCCTAACCCCTGGGGGCCCGCAAGCGAGCTCCAAGGGCCCAACCCTTGAGTGCCCGAACCATAGCGCCAGGGGCTTAACCCCTGGGGCCCCAACACCAGCTCCAGGGGCCCAACCCCTGGGAGCCCCAACACCAGCTACAGGGGCCCAACCCCAGAGCTCCCGAACCATAGCTCCATGCAGGAAATGCTCTGTGCACTACCCTATGTGGCCACACGCTGTCACTCTTGCTCCATGCAGGAAATGCTCTGGGCATTACCCTGCATGGCCACACAGTGTTACTGTTGCTCCATCCGTGAAATGCTCTGGGCATTACTGTGATGGAGTCGGGACTGTCTGTGTGGGGGATGGGAGAGCAAGGGGTGACATTAGGTCAGGGGCCCCAACACCAGCTCCAGCGGCCCAACCCCTGAGCGCCCGAACCATAGCTCCAGGGGCCTAACCCCTGGGGGCCCCAACACCAGCTCCAAGGGCCCAACCCTTGAGCACCCGAACCATAGCTTCAGGGGCCTAACCCCCGGGGGCCCGAACCCTACCTCCAGGGAACCCAAACCCTGCGGCCCTCGACCCCAGCTCCAGGGGCCCAACCCCTGAGCGCCCGAACCATAGTTCCAGGGGCCCAACCCCTGAGCGCCCGAATCATAGCTCCAGGGGTCTAACCCCTGGGGCCCCAACTCTAGCTGCAGAAGCCCAGCCACTGGGGCCCCAACACCAGCTCCATGGGCCCAACCCCTGAGAGCCCGTACCAAAGCTCCAGGGGTCTAAATCCTGTGGGCCCCAACCCCAGCTCCAGGGGCCCAACCCCTGGGGGCCCCAACACCAGCTCCAAGGGCCCAACCCCTGGAGGTCCGAACCATAGTTCCAGGGGCCCAACCCCTGGGCACCCCAACACCAGCTCCAGGGGCCCAATCCCTGGGGACCTGAACCATAGCTCTAGGGGCCCAACCCCTGGGTGCCCCAACACCTGCTCCAGAGGCCCAACCCCTGGGGGCCCGAACCATTGCTCCAGGGGCCCAACCCCTGCGGGCCCCAACACCAGCTCCATTGGCCCGACCCCTCGATGCCCGAACCATAGCTCCAGAGGCCCAACCCCTGCGGGCCCCAACACCAGCTCCATTGGCCCAACCCCTCGGGGCCCGAACCATAGCTCCAGGGGCTCAACCCCTGGAGGCCCGAACCATAGCTCCAGGGGCCCAACCCCTGGGGGCCCCAACACCAGCTCCAGGGGCCCAACCCCTGGAGGCCCGAACCATAGCTCCAGGGGCCCAACCCCTGGTGGCCCCAACACCAGCTACAGGGGACCAACCCCTTAGGGCCCGAACCATAGCTCCAGGGGCCCAACCCCTGGGGGCCCCAACACCTGCTCCACGGGCCCAACCCCTGGGGGCCCGAACCATAGCTCCAGGGGCCCAACCCCTGGGGGCCCCAACACCAGTTCCAGGTGCCCAACCCCTGGGGGCCCGAACCATAGCTCCAGGGGCCCAACCCCTGAGGGCCCCAACACAAGTTCCAGGGGCCCAACCCCGGAGCGTCCTAACCATAGCTCCAGGGGCCGAACCCCTGGTGGCCGCAACACCTACTCCAGCGGCCCAACCCCTGAGCGTCCGAGCCTTAGCTGAAGGGGCCTAACCCCTGGGGCCCCAATACCAGCTCCAGGGGCCCAACCCCTGGGGGCACAAACACCAGTTCCAGGGTCCCAACCCCTGAGCGCCCGAGCCTTAGCTCAAGGGGCCTAACCCCTGGGGCCCCAACACCAGCTCCAGGGGCCCAACCAGTGGGTTCACCAACACCAGCTCCACGGTCCCAACCCCTGAGCGCCCGAGCCTTAGCTCAAGGGGCCTAACCCCTGGGGCCCCAACACCAGCTCCAGGGGCCCAACCCCTGGGTTCACCAACACCAGCTCCAGGGGCCCAACCCCAGAGCTCCCGAACCATAGCTCCATGCAGGAAATGCTCTGTGCACTACCCTATGTGGCCATACGGTGTCACTCTTGCTCCATGCAGGAAACGCTCTGGGCATTACCCTGCATGGCCACACAGTGTTACTGTTGCTCCATCCGTGAAATGCTCTGGGCATTACTGTGATGGAGTCGGGACTGTCTGTGTGGGGGATGGGAGAGCAAGGGGTGACATTAGGTCAGGGGCCCCAACACCAGCTCCAGCGGCCCAACCCCTGAGCGCCCGAACCATAGCTCCAGGGGCCTAACCCCTGAGGGCCCCAACACCAGCTCCAAGGGCTCAACCTGGGGGACCAAACCATAGCTCCAGAGGCCTAACCCCTGGTGGTCACAACACCAGCTCCAGGGGCCCAACCCCTGGGGGACCGAACCATTGCTCCAGCGGCCCAACCCCTGGGGGCGCCAACACCAGCTCCAGAGGCCCAACCCCTGGGGACCCGAACCATAGCTCCAGGGGCCCAACCCCTGGGGGCCCCAACACCAGCTCCAGGGGCCCAACCCCTGGGGGCACGAACCATAGCTCCAGGGGCCCAAACCCTGGAGGCTCGAACCATAGCTCCAGGAGCCCAACCCCTGGGGGCTCCAACACCAGCTCCAGGGGCCCAACCCCTGGAAGCCCGAACCATAGCTCCATCGGCCCAACCCCTAGGGGCCCCAACACCAGCTCCAGGGGCCCAACCCCTGGGGGCGCGAACCATAGCTGCGGGAGCCCAACCCCTGGAGGCCCGAACCATAGCTCCAGGGGACCAACCCCTGGGGGCCCCAACACCAGCTCCAGGGGCCCAACCCCTGGAGGAACGAACCATAGCTCCAGGGGCCCAACCCCTGGGGGCCCCAACACCAGCTACAGGGGACCAACCCCTGGGGGCCCGAACCATAGCACCAGGGGCCCAACCCCTGGGGGCCCCAACACCTGCTCCACGGGCCCAACCAATAGGGGCCCGAACCATAGCTCCAGGGGCACAACCCCTGGGGGCCCCAACACCAGTTCCAGGGGCCCAACCCCAGAGCGCCATAACCATAGCTCCAGGGGCCCAACCCCTGGTGGCCGCAACACCAACTCAAGCGTCCCAACCCCTGAGAGCCCGAGCCTTAGCTCAAGGGGCCTAACCCCTGGGGCCTCAACACCAGCTCCAGGGGCCCAACCCCTGGGGACCCCAACACCCGCTCCAAGGGCCCAACCCCTGAGCATCCGAACAATACCTCCAAGGGCCTAACCTCTGGAGGCCCCAACACCAGCTCCAGGGGCCTAATCCCTGGGGACCCTAACACCCGCTCCAAGGGCCCAACCCCTGAGCACCCGAACAATACCTCCAAGGGCCTAACCTCTGGATTCCCCAACACCAGCTCCAGGAGCCCAACCCCTGGGAGCCCCAACACCAGCTCCAGGGGCCCAACCCCAGAGTGCCCAAACCATAGCTCTAGGGCCCTAACCCCTGGGGGCCCGCAAGCGAGCTCCAAGGGCCCAACCCTTGAGCGCCCAAACCATAGCGCCAGGGGCTTAACCCCTGGGGCCCCAACACCAGCCCCAGGGGCCCAACCCCTGGGAGCCCCAACACCAGCTACAGGGGCCCAACCCCAGAGCTCCCGAACCATAGCTCCATGCAGGAAATGCTCTGTGCACTACCCTATGTGGCCACACGCTGTCACTCTTGCTCCATGCAGGAAATGCTCTGGGCATTACCCTGCATGGCCACACAGTGTTACTGTTGCTCCATCCGTGAAATGCTCTGGGCATTACTGTGATGGAGTCGGGACTGTCTGTGTGGGGCATGGGAGAGCAAGGGGTGACATTAGGTCAGGGGCCCCAACACCAGCTCCAGCGGCCCAACCCCTGAGCGCCCGAACCATCGCTCCAGGGGCCTAACCCCTGGGGGCCCCAACACCAGCTCCAAGGGCTCAACCCTTGAGCGCCCGAACCATAGCTTCAGGGGCCTAACCCCCGGGGGCCCCAACCCTAGCTCCAGGGGCCCAACCCCTGAGCGCCCGAACCATAGTTCCAGGGGCCCAACCCCTGAGCGCCCTAATCATAGCTCCAGGGGTCTAACCCCTGGGGCCCCAACACTAGCTGCAGAAGCCCTAACCCTTTGCGCCCCAACACCAGCTCCATGGGCCCAACCCCTGAGAGCCCGTACCAAAGCTCCAGGGGTCTAAATCGTGTGGGCCCCAACCCCAGCTCCAGGGGCCCAACCCCTGGGGGCCCCAACACCAGCTCCAGGGGCCCAACCCCTGGAGGCCCGAACCATAGTTCCAGGGGCCCAACCCCTGGGCACCCCAACACCAGCTCCAGGGGCCCAATCCCTGGGGGCCTGAACCATAGCTCTAGGGGCCCAACCCCTGGGTGCCCCAACACCTGCTCCAGAGGCCCAACCCCTCGATGCCCGAACCATAGCTCCAGGGGCCCAACCCCTGGGGGCCCCAACACCAGTTCCAGGGGCCCAACCCCTGGGGGCCCGAACCATAGCTCCAGGGGCCCAACCCCTGGGGGCCCCAACACAAGTTCCAGGGGCCCAACCCCGGAGCGTCCTAACCATAGCTCCAGGGGCCGAACCCCTGGTGGCCGCAACACCTACTCCAGCGGCCCAACCCCTGAGCGCCCGAGCCTTAGCTGAAGGGGCCTAACCCGTGGGGCCCCAACACCAGCTCCAGGGGCCCAACCCCTAGGGGCACAAACACCAGCTCCAGGGTCCCAACCCCTGAGCGCCCGAGCCTTAGCTCAAGGGGCCTAACCCCTGGGGCCCCAACACCAGCTCCAGGGGCCCAACCCCTGGGTTCACCAACACCAGCTCCAGGGTCCCAACCCCTGAGCGCCCGAACCTTAGCTCCGGGGGCCTAATCCCTGGGTGCCCCAACTCCCGCTCCAAGCGCCCAACCCCTGAGCGCCCGAACAATACCTCCAAGGGCCTAACCTCTGGAGGCCTCAACACCAGCTACAGGAGCCCAACCCCTGGGAGCCACAACACCAGCTCCATGGGCCCAACCCCAGAGTGCCCAAACCATAGCTCTAGGGGCCTAACCCCTGGGGGCCCGCACGCGAGCTCCAAGGCTTCAACCCTTGAGCGCCCGAACCATAGCGCCAGGGGCTTAACCCCTGGGGCCCCAACACCAGCTCCAGGGGCCCAACCCCTGGGAGCCCCAACACCAGCTACAGGGGCCCAACCCCAGAGCTCCCGAACCATAGCTCCATGCAGGAAATGCTCTGTGCACTACCCTATGTGGACACACGGTGTCACTCTTGCTTCATGCAGGAAATGCTCTGGGCATTACCCTGCATGGCCACACAGTGTTACTGTTGCTCCATCCGTGAAATGCTCTGGGCATTACTGTGATGGAGTCGGGACTCTCTGTGTGGGGGATGGGAGAGCAAGGGGTGACATTAGGTCAGGGGCCCCAACACCAGCTCCAGCGGCCCAACCCCTGAGCGCCCGAACCATAGCTCCAGGGGCCTAACCCCTGGGGGCCCCAACACCAGCTCCAAGGGCTCAACCTGGGGGACCAAACCATAGCTCCAGAGGCCTAACCCCTGGGGGTCACAACACCAGCTACAGGGGCCCAACCCCTGGGGGACCGAACCAGAGCTCCAGCGGCCCAACCCCTGGGGGCCCGAACCATAGCTCCAGGGGCCAAACACCTGGGGGCCCGAACCATAGCTCCGGGGGCCAAACACCTGGGGGCCCGAACCATAGCTCCGGGGGCCCAACCCCTGGGGGCCCCAACACCAGCTCCAGGGGCCCAACCCCTGGAGGCCCGAACCATAGCTCCAGGGGCCCAACCCCTGGGGGCCCCAACACCAGCTCCAGGGGACCAACCCCTGGGGGCCCGAACCATAGCTCCAGGGGCCCAACCCCGGGGGGCCCCAACACCTGCTCCACGGGCCCAACCCCTGGGGGCCCGAAGCATAGCTCCAGGGGCCCAATCACTGGGGGCCCCAACACCAGTTCCAGGGGCCCAACCCCTGGGGGCCCGAAGAATAGCTCCAGGGGCCCAACCACTGGGGGCCCCAACACAAGTTCCAGGGGCCCAACCCCGGAGCGCCCTAACCATAGCTCCAGGGGCCCAACCCCTGGGGGCACCAACACCAGCTCCAGGGGCCCAACCCCTGAGCGCCCGAACCATATCTCCAGGGGCCCAACCCCTGGGGGCCCCAACACCTGCTCCAGGGGCCCAACCCCTTGGGGGCCTGAACCATAGCTCCAGGGGTCCAACCCCAGGGGGCCCGAACCATAGCTCCAGGGGCCCAACCCCTGGGGACCCCAACACCAGCTCCAGGGGCCCAACCCCTGGAGGCCCGAACCATAGCTCCAGGTGCCCATCCCCTGGGGGCCCCAACACTAGCTCCAGGGGCCCAACACCTTGGGGACTAAACCATAGCTGCAGGGGCCCAACCCCTGGTGGCCACAACACCAGATCCAGGGGCCCAACCCCTGGGGGCCCGAATCATAGCTCCAGAACCCCATCCCCTCGGGGCCCCAACACCAGATCCAGGGGCCCAACCCCTGGGGGCCCGAACCATAGCTCCAGGGACCCAACCCGTAGGGGCGTCAACACCAGCTCCAGCAGCCCAACACCTGGCGGCCCGAACCATAGCTCCAGGGGCCCAATCCCTGGGGGCCCCAACACCAGGTCCAGGAGCCCAACCGCTGGGGGACCAAACCATAGCTCTAGGGGCCCAACCCCTTGGGGCCCCAACACCAGCTCCAGGGGCCCAACCCCTGGGTACCGGAACCATAGCTCCAGGGGCCCAACCCCTGGGGGCCCCAACACCAGCTCCAGGGGCCCAACCCCTCGGGGCCCGAACCAAAGCTCCAGGTGCCCAACCCGTGGGGGCCCCAACACCAGCTCCAGGGGCCCAACCCATGGGGGCCCGAACCATAGCTCCAGACCCCCAACCCGTGGGGGCCCCAACACCAGCTCCAGGGGCCCAACACCTGGGGGCCCGAACCATAGTTCCAGGGGCCCAAATCCTGGGGGCCCCAACACCAGGTCCAGGAGTCCAACCGCTGGGGGACCAAGCCATAACTCCAGGGGCCCAACCCCTGGGGGCCCCAACACCAGCTCCAGGGGCCCAACCCCGGGGGACCGAACCATAGCTCCAGGGGCCCAAGCGGTGGGGGCCCCAACCCCAGCTCCAGTGGCCTAAAACCTGGGTGCCCGCACCATAGCTCCAGTGTCCCAACCCCTGGGTGCCCCAACACCAGGTCCAGGGGCCCAACCCCTGGGGGCCCCAACATCAGCTCCAGGGGCTCAACCCCTGGGGGCCCGAACCATAGCGCCAGGGGCCCAACCCCTGGGAGCCCCAACACCAGCTCCAGGAGCCAAACCCCTGGGGGACCAAACCATAGCTCCAGGGGCCCAACCCCTGGGGGCCACAACACCAGCTCCAGGGACCCAACACCTGTGGGCCCGAACCATAGCTCCAGGGGCCCAACCAGTGGGGGCCCCAACACCAGCTCCTGGGGCCCAACCCCTGGGGGCCCGCACCATAGCTCCAGTGGCCCAACCCCTGGGGGCCCCAAAACCAGCTCCAGGGGCCCAACCCCAGGGGGCTCAAACCATAGCTCCAGGGGCCCAACCCCTGGGGGCCCCAACACCAACTCCATTCGCCCAACCCCTGGGGGTCCGAACCATAGCTCCAGGGGCCCAACCCCTGGAGGCCCGAACCATAGCTCCAGGGGCCCAACCCGTGGGGGCCCCAACACCAGCTCCAGGGGCCCAACCCCTGGGGGCCCGAACCATAGCTCCAGGGGCCCAACCCCTGGGGGCCCCAACTCCAGGTCCAGGAGCCCAACCGCTGGGGGACCAAACCATAGCTCTAGGGGACCAACCCCTAGGGGCCCCCACACCAGCTCCAGGGGCCCAACCCCTGGGGGCCCGAATCCTAGCTCCAGGGGCCCAACCCCTGGGGGCCCCAACACCAGCTCCAGGAGCCCAACCCCTGGGGGACCAAACCATAGCTCCAGGGGCCCAACCAGTGGGGGCCCCAACACCAGCTCCTGGGGCCCAACCCCTGGGGGCCCGCACCATAGCTCCAGTGGCCCAACCCCTGGGGGCCCCAAAACCAGCTCCAGGGGCCCAACCCCAGGGGGCTCGAACCATAGCTCCAGGGGCCCAACCCCTGGGGGCCCCAACACCAGCTCCATTCGCCCAACCCCTGGGGGTCCGAACCATAGCTCCAGGGGCCCAACCCCTGGAGGCCCGAACCATAGCTCCAGGGGCCCAACCCGTGGGGGCCCCAACACCAGCTCCAGGGGCCCAACATCTGGGGGCCCGAACCATAGCTCCAGGGGCCCAACCCCTGGGGGCCCCAACACCAGGTCCAGGAGCCCAACCGCTGGGGGACCAAACCATAGCTCTAGGGGCCCAACCCCTAGGGGCCCCAACACCAGCTCCAGGGGCCCAACCCCTGGGGGCCCGAATCCTAGCTCCAGGGGCCCAACACCTGGGGTCCCCAACACCAGCTCCAGGAGCCCAACCCCTGGGGGACCAAACCATAGCTCCAGGGGCCCAACCCCTGGAGGCCCCAACACCAGCTCCAGGGGCCCAACCTCTGGGGGACCAAACCATAGCTCCAGGGGCCCAACCCCTGGGGGCCACAACACCAGCTCCAGGGGCCCAACCCCAGGGGGCCCGAAACATAACTCCAGGTGCCCAACCGCTGGGGGCCCCAACACCAGCTCCAGGGGCCCAACCGCTGGGGTCCCGAACCATAGCTCCAGGGGCCCAACCCGTGGGGACCCCAACACCAGCTCCAATGGCCCAACGCCTGGGGGCCCGAACCATAGCTCCAGGGGCCCAACCCCTGGGGGCCCCAACACCAGCTCCAGGAGCCCAACCCCTGGGGGACCAAACCATAGCTCCAGGGGCCCAACCCCTGGGGGCCCCAACACCAGCTCCAGGGCCCAACCCCTCGGGGCCCGAACCATAGCTCCAGGGGCCCAAACCCTGGGGCCCGCACCATAGCTCCAGTGCCCCAATCCCTGGGTCCCCAACACCAGCTCCAGGGGCCCAACCCCTTGGGGCTCGAACCATAGCTCCAGGGGCCCAACCCCTGGGGGCCCTAACACCAGCTCCAGGGGCCCAACCCCTAAGCGCCCGAACCATAGCTCCAGGGGCCTAACCCCCGGGGGCCCCAACCACAGCTCCAGGAGCCCAACCCCTGGGGGCCCCAACACAAGTTCCAGGGGCCCAACCCCAGAGCGCCCTAACCATAGCTCCAGGGGCCCAACCCCTGGTGGCCGCAAAACCAACTCCAGCGGCCTAACCCCCGAGCTCCCGAGCCTTAGCTCAAGAGGCCTAACCCCTGGGGCCCCAACACCAGCTCCAGGGGCCCAACCCCTGGGGGCATTAACACCAGCTCCAGGGTCCCAACCCCTGAGCGCCCGAACCTTAGCTCCACTGGCCTAATCCCTGGGGGCCCCAACACCAGCTCCAAGGGCCCAACCCCTGAGCGCCCGAACAATACCTCCAAGGGCCTAACCTCTGGACGCCCCAACACCAGCTCCAGGAGCCCAACCCTTGGGAGCCCCAACACCAGCTCTAGGGGCCCAACCCCAGAGTGCCCAAACCATAGCTCTAGGGGCCTAACCCCTGGGCGCCTGCACACGAGCTCCAAGGGCCCAACCCTTGAGCGCCCGAACCATAGCGCCAGGGGCTTAACCCCTGGGGCCCCAACCCCAGCTCCAGGGGCCCAACCCCTGGGGGCCCCACCACCAGCTTCAAGGGCCCAACCCCTGGGGGCCCCAACACCACCTCCAGGGGCCCAAACCCTGGAGGTTCGAACCATAGCGCCAGTGGCTTAACCCCTGGGGCCCCAACCCCAGCTCCAGGTTCCCAACCCCTAGGGGCCCCAACACCAGCTTCAGGGGCCCAACCCCTGGGGGCCCCAACACCAGCTCCAGGGGCCCAGTCCCTGGGGGCCCGAACCATAGCTCTAGGGGCCCATCCCCTGGGTGCCCCAACACCTGCTTCAGGGGCCGAACAACTGGGGGCCCGAACCATAGCTCCAGGGGCCCAACCACTGCGGGCCGCAACACCAGCTCCATTGGCCCAACCCCTCGGGGCCCGAACCATAGCTCCAGGGGCCCAACCCCTGCGGGCCGCAACGCCAGCTCCATTGGCCCAACCCCTCGGGGCCCGAACCATAGCTCCAGGGGTCGAACCCCTGGGGGTCCCAACAACAGCTCCAGGGGCCCAACCTCTGGGGGCCCGAACAATAGCTCCAGGGGCCCAACCCCTGGGGGCTCCACCACCAGCTCCAGGGGCCCAACCCCTCTGGGCCTTAACCATAGCTCCAGGGGCCCAACCCCTGGAGGCCCCAACACCAGCTCCAGGGGCCAACCCCTGGGGTCGCGAACCATAGCTCCAGGGGCCCAACCGCTGGGGGCCCCAACACCAGCTCCAGGGGCCCAACCTGGGGGACCAAACCATAGCTCCAGGGGCTCAACCTCTGGGGGTCACAACACCAGCTCCAGGGGCCGAACACCTGGGGGCCCGAACCATAGCTACAGCAGCCCAGCCCCTGGGGGCCCCAACACCAGCTCCAGAGGCCCAACCCCTGGGGACCCGAACCAAAGCTCCAGGGGCCCAACCCCTGAGAGCCTGAACCATAGCTCCAGGGGTCTAAATCCTGTGGGCCCCAACCCCAGCTCCAGGGGCCCAACCCCTGGGGGCCCCAACACCAGCTCCAGGGGCCCAACCCCTGGAGACCCGAACCATAGCTCCAGGGGCCCAACCCCTTGGCTCCCCAATACCAGCTCCAGGGGCCCAATCCCTGAAGGCCCGAACCATAGCTCTAGGGGCCCAACCCCTGGGTGCCCCAACACCTGCTCCAGGGGCCCAACTCCTGGAGGCCCGAACCATAGCTCCAGGGGCCCAACCCCTGGGGGCCCCAACACAAGTTCCAGGGGCCCAACCCTGGAGCGCCCTAACCATAGCTCCAGGGGCCCAACCCCTGGTGGCCGCAACACGAACTCCAGCGGCCCATCCTCTGAGCGCCCGAGCCTTAGCTCAAGGTGCATAACCCCTGGGGCCCCAACACCAGCTCCAGGGGCCCAACCTCTGGGGGCACCAACACCAGCTAAAGGGTCCCAACCCCTGAGCGCCCGAACCTTAGCTCCAGGGGCCTAATCCCTGGGGGTCCCAACACCCGCTCCAAGGGCCAAACCCCTGTGCGCCCGAAAAATACCTCCAAGGGCCTAACCTCTGGAGGCCCCAACACCAGCTCCAGGAGCCCAACCCCTGGGAGTCCCAACACCAGCTCCAGGGGCCCAACCTGGGGGACCAAACCATAGCTCCAGGGGCCCAACCCCTGGGGGTCACAACACCAGCTCCAGGGGCCCAACCCCTGGGGGCCCGAACAATAGCTCCAGCGGCCCAACCCCTGGGGGCCCCAACACCAGCTCCAGAGGCCCAACCCCTGGGGACCCGAACCATAGCTCCAGGGGCCCAACACCTGGGGGCCCCAACACCAGTTCCAGGGGCCCATCCCCTGGGAGCCCGAACCATAGCTCCTGGGGCCCAACCCCTGGGGGCCCCAACACAAGTTCCAGGGGCCCAACCCCGGAGCGCCCTAACCATAGCTCCAGGGGCCCAACCCCTGGTGGCCGCAACACCAACTCCAGCGGCCCAACCCCTGAGCGCCCGAGCCTTAGCTCAAGGGGCCTAACCCCTGGGGCCACAACACCAGCTCCAGGGGCCCAACACCTGGGGGCACCAACACCAGCTCCAGGGTCCCAACCCCTGAGCGCCCGAACCTTAGCTCCAGGGGCCTAATCCCTGGGGGCCTCAACACCCGCTCCAAGGGCCCAACCCATGAGCGCCCGAACAATACCTCCAAGGGCCTAACCTCTGGAGGCCCCAACACCAGCTCCAGGATCCCAACCCCTGGGAGCCCCAACACCAGCTCCAGGGGTCCAACCCCAGAGTGCCCAAACCATAGCTCTATTGGCCTAACCCCTGGGGGCCCCTACGCGAGCTCCAAGGGCCCAACCCTTGAGCGAACGAACCATAGCACCAGGCGCTTAACCCCTGGTGCCCCAACACCAGCTCCAGCGGCCCAACCCCTGGGAGCCAAAACACCAGCTACACGGGCCCAACCCCAGAGATCCCGAACCATAGCTCCATGCAGGAAATGCTCTGTGCACTACCCTATGTGGCCACACGGTGTCACTCTTGCTCCATGCAGGAAATGCTCTGGTCATTACCCTGCATGGCCACACAGTGTTACTGTTGCTCCATCCGTGAAATGCTCTGGGCATTACTGTGATGGAGTCGGGACTGTCTGTGTGGGGGATGGGAGAGCAAGGGGTGACATTAGGTCAAGGGCCCCAACCCCAGATCCAGCGGCCCAACCCCTGAGCGCCCGAACCATAGCTCCAGGGGCCTAACCCCTGGGGGCACCAACAACAGCTCCAAGGGCCCAACCCTTGAGCGCCCGAACCATAGCTTCAGGGGCCTAACCCCCGGGGGCCCCAACCCTAGCTCCAGGGGCCCAACCCCTGCGGCCCTCGACCCCAGCTCCAGAGGTCCAACCCCTGGGGACCCGAACCATAGCTCCAGGGGCCCAACACCTGGGGGCCTGAACCATAGCTCCAGGGGCCCAACCCCTGGGGGCCCCAACAACAGCTCCAGGGGCCCAACCCCTGGGGGCGCGAACCATGGCTCCAGGGGCCAAACCCCTGGAGGCCCGAACCAAAGCTCCAGGGGCCCAATCCCTGGGGGCCCCAACACCAGCTCCAGGGGCCCAACCCCTGGAGGCCCGAACCATAGCTCCAGGGGCCCAACCCCTGGGGACCCCAACACCAGCTACAGGGGACCATCCCCTGGGGGCAAGAACCATAGCTCCAGGGGCCCAACCCCTGGGTGCCCCAGCACCTGCTCCAGGGGCCCAACCCCTGGGGGCCCGAACCATAGCTCCAGGGGCCCAACCCCTGGGGGCCCCAACACCAGTTCCAGGGGCCCAACCCCTGGGGGGCCGAACCATAGCTCCAGGGGCCCAACCCCTGGGGGCCCCAACACAAGTTCCAGGGGCCCATCCCTGGAGCGCCCTAACCATAGCTCCAGGGGCCCAACCCCTGGTGGCCGCAACACCAACTCCAGCGGCCCAACCCCTGAGCGCCCGAGCCTTAGCTCAAGGGGCCTAACCCCTGGGGCCCCAACACCAGCTCCAGCGGCCCAACCCCTGAGCGCCCGAACAATACCTCCAAGGGCCTAACCTTTGGAGGCCCCAACACCAGCTCCAGGAGCCCAACACCTGGGAGTCCCAACACCAGCCCCAGGGGCCCAACCCCAGAGTGCCCAAACCATAGCTCTAGGGGCCTAACCCCTGGGGGCCCGCACGCGAGCTCCAAGGGCCCAACCCTTGAGCGCCCGAACCATAGCGCCAGGGGCTTAACCCCTGCGGCCCTCGACCCCAGCTTCAGGGGCCCAACCCCTGAGCGCCCGAACCATAGTTCCAGGGGCCCAACCCCTGGGGGCCCCAACACTAGCTGCAGAGGCCCAGCCCCTGGGGCCCCAGCACCAGCTCCATGGGCCCAACCCCTGAGCGCCCGAACCATAGCTCCAGGGGTCTAACCCCTGGGGCCCCAACACTAGCTGCAGAGGCCCAGCCCCTGGGGTCCCAACACCAGCTCCATGGGCCCAACCCCTGAGAGCCCGAACCATAGTTCCAGGGGTCTAAATCCTGTGGGCCCCAACCCCAGCTCCAGGGGCCCAACCCCTGGGGGCCCCACCACCAGCTCCAGGGGCCCAACCCTTGAGCGCCCGAACCATAGTTCCAGGGGCTCAACCCCTGGGGGCCCCAACACAAGTTCCAGGGGCCCAACCCCGGAACGCCCAAACCATAGCTCCAGGCGCCCAACCCCTGGTGGCCGCAACACCTACTCCAGCGGCCCAACCCCTGAGCGCCCGAGCCTTAGCTAAAGGGGCCTAACCCCTGGGGCACCAACACCAGCTCCAGGGGCCCAACCCCTGGGGGCAACAGCACCAGCTCCAGGGTCCAAACCTCTGAGTGCACGAACCTTAGCTCCAGGGGCCTAATCCCTGGAGGCCCCAACACCAGCTCCAAGGGCCCAACCCCTGAGCGCCCGAACAATACCTCCAAGGGCCTAACCTCCGGACGCCCCAACACCAGCTCCAGGAGCCCAACACCTATGAGCCCCAACACCAGCTCCAGGGGCCCAACCCCAGAGTGCCCAAACCATAGCGCCAGGGGCTTAACCCCTGGGGCCCCAACACCAGCTCCAGGGGCCCAACACCTGGGAGCCCCAACACCAGCTCCAGGGGCCCAACCTGGTTGACCAAACCATAGCTCCAGGGGCCCAACCCCTGGGGGTCACAACACCAGCTCCAGGGGCCCAACCCCTGGGGGCCCGAACCATAGCTCCAGGGGCCCAACCGCTGGGGGCCCCAACACCAGCTCCAGAGGCCCAACCCCTGGGGACCCGAACCATAGCTCCAGGGGCCCAACACCTGGGGGCCCGAACCATAGCTCCAGGGGCCCAACCCCTGGGGGCCCCAACACCAGCTCCAGGGGCCCAACCCCTGGGGGCTCGAACCATAGCTCCAGGGGCCCAACCCCTAGAGGCCCGAACCATAGCTCCAGGGGCCCAACCCCTGGGGGACCCAACACCAGCTCCAGGGGCCCAAACCCTGGAGGCCCGAACCATAGCTCCAGGGGCCCAACCCCTGGGGGCCAAAACACCAGCTACAGGGGACCAACCCCTGGGGGCCCGAACCATAGCTCCAGGGGCCTAACCTCTGGGTACCCCAACACCTGCACCACGGGCCCAACCCCTGGGGGCCAGAACCATAGCTCCAGGGGCCCAACCCCTGGGGGCCCCAACACCAGTTCCAGGGGCCCAACCCCTGGGGGCCCCAACACAACTTCCAGGGGCCCAACCCCGGAGCGCCCTAACCATAGCTCCAGGGGCCCAACCCCTGGTGGCCGGAACACCAACTCCAGCGGCCCAACCCCTGAGCGCCCGAGCCTTAGCTCAAGGGGCCTAACCCCTGCGGCCCCAACACCAGCTCCAGGGGCCCAACCCCTGGGGGCACCAACACCAGCTCCAGGGTCCCAACCCCTGAGCGCCCGAACCTTAGCTCCAGGGTCCTAATCCCTGGGGGCCCCAACACCCGCTCCAAGGGCCCAATCCCTGAGCGCCCGAACAATACCTCCAAGGGCCTAACCTCTGGAGGCCCCAACACCAGCTCCAGGAGCCCAACCCCTGGGAGACCCAACACCAGCTCCAGGGGCCCAACCTGGGGGACCAAACCATAGCTCCAGAGGCCCAACCCCTGGGGGTCACAACACCAGCTCCAGGGGCCCAACCCCTGGGGGCCCGAACCATAGCTCCAGCGGCACAACCCCGGGGGCCCCAACACCAGCTCCAGAGGCCGAACGCCTGGGGACCCGAACCATAGCTCCAGGGGCCCAACGCCTAGAGGCCCGAACCATAGCTCCAGTTGCCCAACCCCTTGGGGCTCCAACACCAGCTCCAGGGGCCCAAACCCTGGAGACCCGAACCATAGCTCCAGGGGCCCAACCCCTGGGGGCCGCAACACCAGCTACAGGGGACCAACCCCTGGGGGCCTGAACCATAGCTCCAGGGGTCCAACCCCTGGGGGCCCCAACACCTGCTCCACGGGCCCAACCCCTGGGGGCCCGAACCATAGCTCCAGGGGCCCAACCCCTAGGGGCACCAACACCAGCTCCAGGGGCCCAGCCCCTGGGGGCCCGAACCATAGCTCCTGCGGCCCAACCCCTGGGGGCCCCAACACCAGCTCCAGAGGCCCAACCCCTGGGGACCCGAAACATAGCTCCAGGGGCCCAACACCTGGGGGCCCGAACAATAGCTCCAGAGGCCCAACCCCTGGGGGCCCCAACACCATCTCCAGGGGCCCAACCCCTGGGGGAGCGAACCATAGCTCCAGGGGCCCAATCCCTGGAAGCCCGAACCATAGCTCCAGGGACCCAACCCCTGGGGGCCCCAACACCAGCTCCAGGGGCCCAACCCCTGCAGGCCCGAACCATAGCTCCAGGGGCCCAACCCCTGGGGGCCCCAACACCAGCTACAGGGGACCAACCCCTGGGGGCCCGAACCATAGCTCCAGGGGCCCAACCCCTGGGGCCCCATCACCAGCTCCAGGGGCCCAACCCCTGGGGGCACCAACACCAGCTCCAGGATCCCAACCCCTGAGCGCCCGAACCTTAGCTCCAGGGGCTTAATCCCTGGGGGCCCCAAGACCCGCTCCAAGGGCCCAACCCCTCAGCGCCCGAACAATACCTCCAAGGGAATAACCTCTGGAGGCCCCAACACCAGCTCCAGAGCCCAACCCCTGGGAGCCCCAACACCAGCTCCATGGGACCAAACCCTGGGGGCCCGAACCATAGCTCCAGGGGCCCAACCCCTGGGGGTCACAACACCAGCTCCAGGGGCCCAACCCCTGGGGGCCCGAACCATAGCTCCAGCGGCCCAACCCCTGGGGGCCCCAACACCAGATCCAGATGCGCAACCCCTGGGGACACGAACCATAGCTCCAGGGGCCCAACACCTGGGGGCCCGAACCATAGCTCCAGGGGCCCAACCCCTGGGGGCCCCAACAACAGCTCCAGGGGCCCAACCCCTGGGGGCGCGAACCATAGCTCCAGGGGCCCAACGCCTGGGGGCCCAACACTAGTTCCAGGGGCCCAACCCCTGGGGGCCCGAACCATAGCTCCAGGGGCCCAACCCCTGGGGGCCCCAACACTAGTTCCAGGGGCCCAACCCCGGAGCGCCCGAACCATAGATCCAGGGGCCCAACCCCTGGTGGCCGCAACACCAACTCCAGCGGCCCAACCCCTGAGCGCCCGAGCCTTAGCTCAAGGGGCCTAACCCCTGGGGCCAGAACACCAGCTCCAGGGGCCCAACCCCTGGGGGCACCAACACCCGCTCCAAGGGCCCAACCCCTGAGCGCCCGAACAATACCTCCAGGGGCCTAACCTCTAGAGGCCCCAACACCAGCTCCAGGAGCCCAACCCCTGGGAGCCCCAACACCAGCTCCAGGGGCCCAACCTGGGGGACCAAACCATAGCTCCAGGGTCCCAACCCCTGGGGGTCACAACACCAGCTCCAGGGGTCCAACCCCTGGGGGCCCGAACCATAGCTCTAGCGGCCCAACCCCTGGGGGCCCCAACACCAACTCCAGAGGCCCAACCCCTGGGGACCCGAACCATAGCTCCAGGGGCCCAACACCTGGGGGCCCGAACCATAGCTCCAGGGACCCAACCCCTGGGGGCCCCAACACCAGCTCCAGGGGCCCAACCCCTGGGGGCCCGAACCATAGCTCCAGGGGCCCAACCCCTAGAGGCCCGAACCATAGCTCCAGGGGCCCAACCCCTGGAGGCCCCAACACCAGCTACAGGGGACCAACCCCTGGGGGCCCCAACACCATCTCCAAGGGACCAACCCCTGGGGGCCCGAACCATAGCTCCAGGGGACAAACCCCTGGGGACCCCAACACCTGCTCCAGGGGTCCAACCCCTGGGGGCCCCAACACCAGTTCCAGGGGCCCAACCTCTGGGGGCCCGAACCATAGCTCCAGGGGCCCAACCCCTGGGGGCCCCAACACAAGTTCCAGGGGCCCAACCCCGGAGCGCCCTAACCATAGCTCCAGGGGCCCAACCCCTGGTGGCCGCAACACCAACTCCAGCAGCCCAACCCCTGAGCGCCCGAGCCTTAGTTCAAGGGGCCTAACCCCTGGAGCCCCAACACCAGCTCCAGGGGCCCAACCCCTGGGGGCACCAACACCAGCTCAAGGGTCCCAACCCCTGAGTGCCCGAACCTTAGCTCCAGGGGCCTAATCCCTGAGGGCCCCAACACCCGCTCCAAGGGCCCAACCCCTGAGCACCCGAACAATACCTCCAAGGGCCTAACTTCTGGAGGCCCCAAAACCAGCTCCAGGAGCCCAACCCCTGGGAGCCCCAACACCAGCTCCAGGGTCCCAACCTGGGGGACCAAACCATAGCTCCAGGGGCCCAACCCCTGGGGTTACAACACCAGCTCCAGGGGCCCAACCCCTGGGGGCCCGAACCATAGCTCCAGCGGCCCAAACCCGGGGGCCCCAACACCAGCTCCAGAGGCCCAACCCCTGGGGACCCGAACCATAGCTCCAGGGGCCCAACACCTGGGGGCCCGAACCATAGCTCCAGGGCCCCAACCCCTGGGGGCCCCAACACCAGCTCCAGGGGCCCAACCCTTGAGCGCCTGAACCATAGCGCCAGGGGTTTAACCCCTGGGGCCCCAACACCAGCTCCAGGGGCCCAACCCCTCGGAGCCCCAACACCAGCTACAGGGGCCCAACCCCAGAGCTCCCGAACCATAGCTCCATGCAGGAAATGCTCTGTGCACTACCCTATGTGGCCACACGGTGTCAGTCTTGCTCCATGCAGGAAATGCTCTGGGCATTACCCTGCATGGCCACACAGTGTTACTGTTGCTCCATCCGTGAAATGCTCTGGGCATTACTGTGATGGAGTCGGGACTGTCTGTGTGGGGGATGGGAGAGCAAGGGGTGACATTAGGTCAGGGGCCCCAACACCAGCTCCAGCGTCCCAACCCCTGAGCGCCCGAACCATAGCTCCAGGGGCCTAACCCCTGGGGGCCCCAACACCAGCTCCAAGGGCCCAACCCTTGAGCGCCCAAACCATAGCTTCAGGGGCCTAACCCCCGGGGGCCCTAACCCTAGCTTCAGGGGCCCAACCCCTGCGGCCCTCGACCCCAGCTCCAGAGGCCCAAACCCTGAGCGCCCAAACCATAGTTCCAGGGGCCCAACCCCTGAGCGCCCGAATCATAGCTCCAGGGATCTAACCCCTGGGGCCCTAACACTAGCTGCAGAGACCCAGCCCCTGGGGCCCCAACACCAGCTCCATGGGCCCAACCCCTGAGAGCCCGAACCATAGCTCCAGGGGTCTAAATCCTGTGGGCCCCAACCCCAGCTCCAGGGTCCCAACCCCTGGGGGACCCACCAACAGCTCCAGGGGCCCAACCCTTGAGCGCCCGAACCATAGTTCCAGGGGCCAAACCCTGGGGGCCCCAACACAAGTTCCAGGAGCCCAACCCCGGAGCTCCCTAACCATAGCTCCAGGGGCCCAACCCCTGGTGGCCGCAACACCAACTCCAGCGGCCCAACCCCTGAGCGCCCGAGCCTTAGCTCAAGGGGCCTAACCTCTGGGGCCCCAACACCAGCTCCAGGGGCCCAACCCCTGTGGGCACCAACACCAGCTCCAGGGTCCCAACCCCTGAGCGCCCGAACCTTAGCTCCAGGGGCCTAATCCCTGGGGACCCCAACACCAGCTCCAAAGGCCCAACCCCTGAGCACCCGAACAATACCTCCAAGGTCCTAACTTCTGGATGCCCCAACACCAGCTCCAGGAGCCCAACCCCTGGGAGCCCCAACACCAGCTCCAGGGGCCCAACCCCAGAGTGCCCAAACCATAGCTCTAGGGTCCTAACCCCTGGGGGCCCGCACGCGAGCTCCAAGGTTCCAACCCTTGAGCGCCCGAACCATAGCGCCAGGGGCTTAACCCCTGGGGCCCCAACACCAGCTCCAGGGGCCCAACCCCTGGAAGCCCCAACACCAGCTACAGGGGCCCAACCCCAGAGCTCCCGAACCATAGCTCCATGCAGGAAATGCTCTGTGCACTACCCTATGTGGCCACACGGTGTCACTCTTGCTCCATGCAGGAAATGCTCTGGGCATTACCCTGCATGTCCACACAGTGTTACTGTTGCTCCATCCGTGAAATGCTCTGGGCATTACTGTGATGGAGTCGGGACTGTCTGTGTGGGGGATGGGAGAGCAAGGGGTGACATTAGGTCAGGGGCCCCAACACCAGCTCCAGCGGCCCAACCCCTGAGCGCCCTAACCATAGCTCCAGGGGCGTAACCCCTGGGGTCCCCAACACCAGCTCCAAGGGCCCAACCCCTGGGAGCCCCAACACCAGCTCCAGGGGCCCAACCTGGGGGACCAAACCATAGCTCGAGGGGCCTAACCCCTGGGGGTCACAACACCAGCTCCAGGGGCCCAACCCCTGGGGGCCCTCTGGTCAGGTGCTTCAGGTGAAAGAGACATTAACCCTTAGCTATCTGTTTATGACACGCCCCCCAAATTGCAGACAGTGGGGAAGCTCACTGGCGGCGATTTCCTTCTAGAACTTGAAAATAAACAGATTAATACAACACATACACCTTTACATATACTCCTAAGTATATAACTAACAGACTTCTACATTTTAAGAACACTTTTTAACTACTGAATTCTGGGAAACTCTCACGGGAGAGTGCATCAGCAACTTTCTTAGAAGCTCCTGTGATGTGTTGAATTTCAAAATCAAAATCTTGGAGAGCTAAACTCCAACGAAGAAGTTTCTTGTTGTTCCCCTTGGCAGTATGAAGCCACTTTAGTGCAGCATGGTCAGTTTGTAGTTGGAACCGCCGTCCCCAAACATATGGGCGTAGCTTTTCCAGAGCGTACACAATGGCATAGCATTCCTTTTCACTGACTGACCAGTGACTTTCCCTCTCAGACAGTTTCTTGCTGAGAAACACGACAGGATGGAAGTTGTGATCTGTTGCTTCCTGCATGAGCACTGCTCCTATACCACGCTCAGATGCATCTGTGGTTACTAGGAATGGCTTGTCAAAATCCGGGGCCCTGAGCACAGGGTCAGACATGAGCGTTGCCTTAAGTTGGGTAAAGGCCTTTTGACACTCATCAGTCCACTTAACTGCATTTGGCTGGGTCTTTTTGGTCAGGTCGGTCAGTGGGGCAGCGATTTGGCTGTAGTGTGGTACAAATCGCCTGTAGTATCCGGCCAAGCCTAAGAAGGATTGGACCTGTTTCTTTGACCTTGGGACAGGCCACTTTTGGATAGCATCCACCTTGGCCTGTAGGGGGTTTATAGTTCCTCGACCCACCTGGTGCCCCAGGTAAGTCACTCTGTTTTGGCCTATTTGACACTTTTTGGCCTTAACAGTTAGTCCTGCCTGCCTGATGCGCTCAAAGACCTTTTCCAGGTGTAGTAGGTGTTCGGGCCAGGAGTCTGAAAAAATGGCCACATCATCGAGGTAGGCAACTGCAAATTCTCCCAGTCCAGCTAGTAGTCCATCTACCAGCCTCTGGAAGGTGGCGGGTGCATTTCGAAGGCCGAAAGGAAGGACATTGAATTCATACACCCCCGCATGGGTGACGAATGCTGACCTCTCCTTGGCAGGTTCATCTAGCGGTACTTGCCAGTACCCCTTGGTTAAGTCTATTGTAGAGATGAACTGGGCACGTCCCAACTTTTCCAATAGCTCATCGGTGCGTGGCATTGGATAGTTGTCCGGACGAGTTACAGCATTTAGCTTACGGTAGTCCACGCAAAAGCGTATTTCCCCATCTGGTTTGGGTACCAGAACCACTGGAGATGCCCATGCACTGGTAGATGAGCGGATTATACCCATCTGTAGCATGTTCTGGATCTCCCGTTCTATAGCAGCTTGGGCATGAGGAGACACTCGGTAGGGTGGGGTTCTGATTGACTCATAGACTCATAGACTCATAGACTCATAGGTCAGAAGGGACCAATCTGATCATCTAGTCTGACCTCCTGCTCAAGGCAGGCCACAGAACCCCACCCATCCAATTTTATACAACCCCTATCCCAGGACCGAGTTATTGAAATCCTCAAAAATGGTTTGAAGACCTCAAGCTGCAGAGACACCACCAGCAAGCGACCCGTGCCCCACGCTGCAGAGGAAGGCGAAAAACCTCCAGGGCACCTGCCAATCCTCCCTGGAGGAAAATTCCTTCCCGACCCCAAATATGGCGATCAGCTAAACCCTGAGCATGTGGGCAAGATTGGGTGAGCATTACCTGTATCAATGGAGTGGTATGCCCGTTCAGTCCGTCCTGGGGTGGCTGAGAACAGTGGGGCGAAGCTAGTGCACAGCTCCTTGATTTGTTGCCGCTGCAGACGTTCCAGGGTGGTTGAGAGGTTCACCTCTTCCACGCCACCGTCTTTTTTTCCGTCGTAGTAGACACCGTCAGGCCACTCAGCATCATCTCCCTGGACTGTAAACTGACAAACCTGTAAGTCTCTGGAATAGAAAGGCTTGAGAGAATTAACATGGTACACTTTAGGCTTTAGTGAGGAATTGGGAAATGCTATGAGGTAGTTTACAGCTCCCAGGCGCTCTTGGACCGTGAAGGGCCCTTCCCATGATGCTTCCATCTTATGGGCCTGTTGCGCCTTTAAGACCATAACCTGGTCTCCTACCTTGAAGGACCGATCTCTGGCATGTCTGTCATACCAGGCCTTTTGCTCTTCCTGAGCATCCTTTAGATTCTCTCTAGCAAGGGCTAAAGAGTGTCGGAGGGTGCTTTGTAGGTTGCTTACAAAGTCCAGAATGTTAGTTCCTGGAGGAGGCGTAAACCCCTCCCATTGCTGCTTTACCAACTGTAATGGCCCCTTAACCTCGTGACCATACACAAGTTCAAATGGTGAAAACCCTAAACTGGGATGTGGTACAGCTCTGTAGGCAAACAGCAACTGCTGCAACACTAGGTCCCAATTATTGGAGAATTCGTTGATGAATTTTCGTATCATGGCCCCCAAAGTTCCATTGAACCTTTCCACCAGGCCATTGGTTTGATGGTGGTACGGGGTGGCAACCAAGTGATTTACCCCATGAGTTTCCCACAGTTTTTCCATGGTCCCTGCCAGGAAATTAGACCCTGAATCTGTAAGGATGTCAGAGGGCCAACCTACCCTGGCAAAGATGTCTGTTAGGGCCAGGCACACAGTGTTAGCCCTGGTGTTGCCTAGAGCGACTGCTTCTGGCCATCGGGTAGCAAAGTCCACTAAAGTAAGTACGTACTGCTTTCCTCTGGGCGTCTTTTTTGGGAAAGGGCCCAGAATATCCACAGCTACTCGCTGAAATGGGACCTCAATTATGGGGAGTGGCTGGAGAGGGGCCTTGACCTGGTCTTGAGGCTTTCCCACTCTTTGGCATACCTCACAAGACCGGACATACTTGGCAACGTCCTTGCCCATCCCCTCCCAGTGGAAGGACTTCCCCAACCGGTCCTTGGTTCTGTTTACCCCAGCATGGCCACTGGGATGATCATGGGCTAAGCCTAAGAGCTTCCCCCGGTACTTAGTTGGAACCACCAACTGTTTTTGCGGCTGCCATTCTTCCCGGTGTCCACCAGAAAGAATTTCCTTGTATAAAAGTCCTTGGTCTATAACAAACCGGGATCGATTAGAAGAGCTGAGAAGCGGTGGGGTGCTTCGTGCCGCCGCCCAAGCTTTCTGAAGGCTGTCATCTGCTTCCTGCTCAGTCTGGAACTGTTCCCTTGAGGCTGGGGTCACCAGTTCTTCCTCAGACTGTGGACTTGGGCTTGGTCCCTCTGGAAGCGATGTAGGTGATGGGGTTGTTTCCGTTGCTGGTGAACCGCTCTCCGCTGGTGCACCTGAGGGTATTTCAGGCTCCGGCTGAGCCTTTTGGGTATGGCTGTCTGTTGCTTCTGCCAGTTTTGGCTCGCTGGCGCCCTCTGGCGTTGAGTTTGAAGATGGGTTTGCACTTGCTGGTGCTGGTTGCTGTTCCAGTTCCGGGCCTGGGACTGGAGATGCTGTGGTTGTTTCAGTGGTAGGCATGGAATCCGGGTCCACTACCTCTGTCTGGGTCTCTGGTAACACAGACGGGGCCTCCGTGGACGGCTCAGGAACAGGAATGGGTCTGGAAGCTTGCCTGGTTTGGCTACGTGTAACCATTCCCACTCTCTTGGCCCGCCTCACCTGGTTGGCCAAGTCTTCCCCCAGTAGCATGAGGATAGGATAATTGTCATAGACTGCAAAAGTCCACATTCCTGACCAGCCTTTGTACTGGACAGGCAGTTGAGCTGTAGGCAAGTCTACAGCTTGTGACATGAAGGGGTAAATTGTAACTTTGGCCTTTGGGTTGATGAATTTGGGGTCAACGAAGGATTGGTGGATAGCTGACACTTGTGCCCCCGTGTCTCTCCACGCAGTAACCTTCTTTCCGCCCACTCTCAAATTTTCCCTTCGCTCCAAGGGTATTTGAGAGGCATCCGGGCCTGGGGATCTTTGGGGTGATGGTGGTGTAATGAATTGCACTCGCATGGTGTTCTTGGGACACTTGGCCTTGATATGTCCCAGTTCATTACACTTAAAGCATCTTCCATCTGATGGATCACTGGGCCGAGGTGAGTTACTGGAGACTGGTGAGGTTGAAGGGTAGGGTATCTGTGGCTTTACTTGGGTGGTATGTGGGGTCTTTGGCTGTCCTCGGTTGTAGGGTTTATGGTCTGTGTGCCCCCTGGGGTAATCGTTCCCCTTGACAGTAGCTTTCTTGCTTTCTGCCAGTTCCATCCATTTGGCTCCAATTTCCCCCGCCTCAGCGATATCTTTGGGATTTCCATCTTGTATGTACCGTGTGATGTCTTCAGGAACACCATCCAAGAACTGCTCCATTTGTATGAGGAGGTTCAGTTCTTCCAAGGTTTGAATGTTGTTTCCTGTTAGCCAGGCCTCATAGTTTTTTGCAATGTAGTAGGCGTGTTTGGGAAATGACTCCTCTGGTTTCCACTTTTGGTTTCTGAAACGCCGACGGGCATGATCTGGGGTTATCCCCATCCTGTATCTGGCCTTGGTTAGAAAAAGTTTATAGTCATTCATTTGGTGCTTAGGCATTTCAGCTGCCACCTCTGCTAAAGGTCCACTGAGCTGTGACCTCAATTCTACCATGTACTGGTCTTCGGGAATGCTGTACCCAAGACAGGCTCTTTCAAAATTTTCCAAGAAGGCCTCGGTGTCATCACCTGCCTTGTAGGTGGGAAATTTCCTGTGCTGTGGAGCAATATTTGGCGCCGGGTTGTTAGGGTTGGCTGGCACATGCAGCCCAGCTTTTGCCAACTCCAGTTCATGTTTTCTCTGTTTTTCCTTCTCTTCATTCTCTTTTTGTTGTTTTTCCATGTCTTTTTGTTGTTTTTCCATTTCTTTTTGGTGTTTTTCCATTTCTCGGTGGTGGGCCAACTCTTCTTCTGCTTGTTTCCTTCGGTAGGCTATCTCTTCTTCTTCTAGTTTTCTTTTGTGTGCTGCCTCTTGGGCTGCCTGTTCTCTTTGGAAGGCTGCCTCTTTGATCTGTTCTTCTCTTTCTTTCATCTCCATCTCTTTTTGTTTTATTTCCAGTTGTCGCCTGTGTTCAGCTTCTTTGATTTGCTCTTCGGCGTCAATTTTTGCCTTAGAAGTCATGATTCCTGTTTTCTTGTGTTGGGGTGCCCTCCGGTGTTTATCTTCTGCACTGCAGGTTCTCTGTTGCCTCCTGAAGTCTGCCTAGCAACAGTGCCTTTAGCTAATTTTCCTTTTCTCTCTCTAGCTAATGTTCAATGAAGGGAAACCAGAAAAAACACTTTATTTGCATGCCTATAAGTGCTGGTACTTGACTCCTAATGGGAGGGCTATTGCATGACAAAAGACCCTTAACATGCAAGCCACAACTGCCAGAGAGAGCAGAAAAAAAAAATTTCTCTCTGGTTCCCTTTTAAAACCAAACTGTTTCTCTCTGCTAAAAAGCCCTTAGCAGAGAAAAGAAAAATATAATATTTCTACTGGCTCCTGGATTCTATCTATCTCCCACCGGCTGCCACTCATGTAATAACCTTAGTCCCAGATTTGGACCTTAGCGTCCAAAATATGGGGGTTAGCATGAAAACCTCCAAGCTTAGTTACCAGCTTGGACCTGGTACCTGCTGCCACCACCCAAAAAATTAGAGTGTTTTGGGGCACTCTGGTCCCTCTGAAAAACCTTCCCTGGGGACCCCAAGACCCAAATCCCTTGAGTCTCACAACAAAGGGAAATAATCCTTTTTCCCTTCCCCCCTCCAGGTGCTCCTGGAGAGATACACAGACACCAGCTCTGTGAATCCAAACAGAGTGAATCTCCCTCTCTGTTCCCAATCCTGGAACCAAAAAGTACTTTCCTATTCCCCCAGAGGGAATGCAACATCAGGCTAGCAATCCAACACACAGATCTCCCCGATTCCTTCCTCCCACCAATTCCCTGGTGAGTACAGACTCAATTTCCCTGAAGTAAAGAAAAACTCCAACAGGTCTTAAAAGAAAGCTTTATATAAAAAGAAAGAAAAATAAGTACAAATGTTCTCTCTGTATTAGATAATACAACACAGGGTCAATTGCTTAAAAGAATATTGAATAAACAGCCTTATTCAAAAAGAATACCAATCAAAGCACTCCAGCACTTATATTCATGCAAATACCAAAGAAAAGAAAACCATAGAACTTACTATCTGATCTCTTTGTCCTTACACTTAGAAACAGAAGACTAGAAAGTAGAACTACTTCTCCAAAGCTCAGAGAAAGCAGGCAGCCAGAAAACAAAGACAAAAGACTCAGACACTCAATTCCCTCCACCCAAAGTTGAAAAAATCCGGTTTCCTGATTGGTCCTCTGGTCAGGTGCTTCAGGTGAAAGAGACATTAACCCTTAGCTATCTGTTTATGACAGGCCCGAACCATAGCTCCAGCGGCCCAACCCCTGGGGGCCCCAACACCAGCTCCAGAGGCCCAACCCCTGGGGACCCGAACCATAGCTCCAGGGGCCCAACACCTGGGGGCCCGAACCATAGCTCCAGGGACCCAACCCCTGGGGGCGCGAGCCATAGCTCCAGGGGCCAAACCCTGGAGGCCCGAACCATAGCTCCAGGGGCCCAACCCCTAGAGGCCCGAACCATAGCTCCAGGGGCCCAACCCCTGGGGGCCCCAACAACAGCTCCAGGGGCCCAACCCCTGGAGGCCCCAACACCAGCTACAGGGGACCAACCCCTGGGGGCCCCAACACCAGCTCCAAGGGACCAACCCCTGGGGGCCCGAACCATAGCTCCAGGGGACAAACCCCTGGGGACCCCAACACCTGCTCCAGGGGTCCAACCCCTGGGGGCCCCAACACCAGTTCCAGGGGCCCAACCCCTGGGGGCTCGAACCATAGCTCCAGGGGCCCAACCCCTGGGGGCCCCAACACAAGTTCCAGGGGCCCAACCCCGGAGCGCCCTAACCATAGCTCCAGGGGCCCAACCCCTGGTGGCCGCAACACCAACTCCAGCAGCCCAACCCCTGAGCGCCCGAGCCTTAGCTCAAGGGGCCTAACCCCTGGAGCCCCAACACCAGCTCCAGGGGCCCAACCCCTGGGGGCACCAACACCAGCTCAAGGGTCCCAACCCCTGAGTGCCCGAACCTTAGCTCCAGGGGCCTAATCCCTGAGGGCCCCAACACCCGCTCCAAGGGCCCAACCCCTGAGCGCCCGAACAATACCTCCAAGGGCCTAACCTCTGGAGGCCCCAAAACCAGTTCCAGGAGCCCAACCCCTGGGAGCCCCAACACCAGCTCCAGGGTCCCAACCTGGGGGACCAAACCATAGCTCCAGGGGCCCAACCCCTGGGGGTCACAACACCAGCTCCAGGGGCCCAACCCCTGGGGGCCCGAACCATAGCTCCAGCGGCCCAACCCCGGGGGCCCCAACACCAGCTCCAGAGGCCCAACCCCTGGGGACCCGAACCATAGCTCCAGGGGCCCAACACCTGGGGGCCCGAACCATAGCTCCAGGGCCCCAACCCCTGGGGGCCCCAACACCAGCTCCAGGGGCCCAACCCTTGAGCGCCCGAACCATAGCGCCAGGGGCTTAACCCCTGGGGCCCCAACACCAGCTCCAGGGGCCCAACCCCTCGGAGCCCCAACACCAGCTACAGGGGCCCAACCCCAGAGCTCCCGAACCATAGCTCCATGCAGGAAATGCTCTGTGCACTACCCTATGTGGCCACACGGTGTCACTCTTGCTCCATGCAGGAAATGCTCTGGGCATTACCCTGCATGGCCACACAGTGTTACTGTTGTTCCATCCGTGAAATGCTCTGGGCATTACTGTGATGGAGTCGGGACTGTCTGTGTGGGGGATGGGAGAGCAAGGGGTGACATTAGGTCAGGGGCCCCAACACCAGCTCCAGCGTCCCAACCCCTGAGCGCCCGAACCATAGCTCCAGGGGCCTAACCCCTGGGGTCCCCAACACCAGCTCCAAGGGCCCAACCCTTGAGCGCCCAAACCATAGCTTCAGGGGCCTAACCCCCGGGGGCCCTAACCCTAGCTTCAGGGGCCCAACCCCTGCGGCCCTCGACCCCAGCTCCAGGGGCCCAAACCCTGAGCGCCCAAACCATAGTTCCAGGGGCCCAACCCCTGAGCGCCCGAATCATAGCTCCAGGGATCTAACCCCTGGGGCCCTAACACTAGCTGCAGAGACCCAGCCCCTGGGGCCCCAACACCAGCTCCATGGGCCCAACCCGTGAGAGCCCGAACCATAGCTCCAGGGGTCTAAATCCTGTGGGCCCCAACCCCAGCTCCAGGGGCCCAACCCCTGGGGGACCCACCAACAGCTCCAGGGGCCCAACTCTTGAGCGCCCGAACCATAGTTCCAGGGGCCCAACCCCTGGGGGCCCCAACACAAGTTCCAGGAGCCCAACCCCGGAGCGCCCTAACCATAGCTCCAGGGGCCCAACCCCTGGTGGCCGCAACACCAACTCCAGCGGCCCAACCCCTGAGCGCCCGAGCCTTAGCTCAAGGGGCCTAACCCCTGGGGCCCCAACACCAGCTCCAGGGGCCCAACCCCTGTGGGCACCAACACCAGCTCCAGGGTCCCAACCCCTGAGCGCCCGAACCTTAGCTCCAGGGGCCTAATCCCTGGGGGCCCCAACACCAGCTCCAAGGGCCCAACCCCTGAGCGCCCGAACAATACCTCCAAGGTCCTAACTTCTGGATGCCCCAACACCAGCTCCAGGAGCCCAACCCCTGGGAGCCCCAACACCAGCTCCAGGGGCCCAACCTGGGGGAATAAACCATAGCTCCAGGAGCCTAACCCCTGGGGGTCACAACACCAGCTCCAGGGGCCCAACCCCTGGGAGCCCCAACACCAGCTCCAGGGTCCCAACCTGGGGGACCAAACCATAGCTCCAGGGGCCCAACCCCTGGGGGTCACAACACCAGCTCCAGGGGCCCAACCCCTGGGGGCCCGAACCATAGCTCCAGCGGCCCAACCCCGGGGGCCCCAACACCAGCTCCAGAGGCCCAACCCCTGGGGACCCGAACCATAGCTCCAGGGGCCCAACACCTGGGGGCCCGAACCATAGCTCCAGGGCCCCAACCCCTGGGGGCCCTAACACCAGCTCCAGGGGCCCAACCCTTGAGCGCCCAAACCATAGCGCCAGGGGCTTAACCCCTGGGGCCCCAACACCAGCTCCAGGGGCCCAACCCCTGGGAGCCCCAACACCAGCTACAGGGGCCCAACCCCAGAGCTCCCGAACCAAAGCTCCATGCAGGAAATGCTCTGTGCACTACCCTATGTGGCCACACGGTGTCACTCTTGCTCCATGCAGGAAATGCTCTGGGCATTACCCTGCATGGCCACACAGTGTTACTGTTGTTCCATCCGTGAAATGCTCTGGCCATTACTGTGATGGAGTCGGGACTGTCTGTGTGGGGGATGGGAGAGCAAGGGGTGACATTAGGTCAGGGGCCCCAACACCAGCTCCAGCGTCCCAACCCCTGAGCGCCCGAACCATAGCTCCAGGGGCCTAACCCCTGGGGGCCCCAACACCAGCTCCAAGGGCCCAACCCTTGAGCGCCCAAACCATAGCTTCAGGGGCCTAACCCCCGGGGGCCCTAACCCTAGCTTCAGGGGCCCAACCCCTGCGGCCCTCGACCCCAGCTCCAGGGGCCCAAACCCTGAGCGCCCAAACCATAGTTCCAGGGGCCCAACCCCTGAGCGCCCGAATCATAGCTCCAGGGATCTAACCCCTGGGGCCCTAACACTAGCTGCAGAGACCCAGCCCCTGGGGCCCCAACACCAGCTCCATGGGCCCAACCCGTGAGAGCCCGAACCATAGCTCCAGGGGTCTAAATCCTGTGGGCCCCAACCCCAGCTCCAGGGGCCCAACCCCTGGGGGACCCACCAACAGCTCCAGGGGCCCAACTCTTGAGCGCCCGAACCATAGTTCCAGGGGCCCAACCCCTGGGGGCCCCAACACAAGTTCCAGGAGCCCAATCCCGGAGCGCCCTAACCATAGCTCCAGGGGCCCAACCCCTGGTGGCCGCAACACCAACTCCAGCGGCCCAACCCCTGAGCGCCCGAGCCTTAGCTCAAGAAGCCTAACCCCTGGGGCCCCAACACCAGCTCCAGGGGCCCAACCCCTGTGGGCACCAACACCAGCTCCAGGGTCCCAACCCCTGAGCGCCCGAACCTTAGCTCCAGGGGCCTAATCCCTGGGGGCCCCAACACCAGCTCCAAAGGCCCAACCCCTGAGCGCCCGAACAATACCTCCAAGGTCCTAACTTCTGGATGCCCCAACACCAGCTCCAGGAGCCCAACCCCTGGGAGCCCCAACACCAGCTCCAGGGGCCCAACCTGGGGGAATAAACCATAGCTCCAGGAGCCTAACCCCTGGGGGTCACAACACCAGCTCCAGGGGCCCAACCCCTGGGGGCCCGAACCATAGCTCCAGCGGCCCAACCCCTGGGGGCCCCAACACCAGCTCCAGAGGCCCAACCCCTGGGGAACCGAACCATAGCTCCAGGGGCCCAACACCTGGGGGCCCGAACCATAGCTCCAGGGGCCCAACCCCTGGGGGCGCGAGTCATAGCTCCAGGGGCCAAACCCTGGAGGCCCGAACCATAGCTCCAGGGGCCCAACCCCTGGGGGCCCCAACACCAGCTCCAGGGGCCCAACCCCTGGAGGCCCGAACCATAGCTCCAGGGGCCCAACCCCTGGGGGCCCCAACACCAGCTACAGGGGACCAACCCCTGGGGGCCCGAACCATAGCTCCAGGGGCCCAACCACTGGGGGCCCCAACACCTGCTCCACGGGCCCAACCCCTGGGGGCCTGAACCATAGCTCCAGGGGCCCAACCCCTGGGGGCCCCAACACCAGTTCCAGGGGCCCAACCCCTGGGGGCCCGAACCATAGCTCCAGGGGCCCAACCCCTGGGGGCCCCAACACAAGTTCCAGGGGCCCAACCCCGGAGCGCCCTAACCATAGCTCCAGGGGCCCAAACCCTGGTGGCCGCAACACCAACTCCAGCGGCCCAACCCCTGAGCGCCCGAGCCTTAGCTCAAGGTGCCTAACCCCTGGCGCCCCAACACCAGCTCCAGGGGCCCAACCCCTGGGGGCACCAACACCAGCTCCAGGGTCCCAACCCCTGAGCGCCCGAACCTTAGCTCCAGGGGCCTAATCCCTGGGGGCCCCAACACCCGCTCCAAGGGCCCAACCCCTGAGCGCCCGTACAATACCTCCAAGGGCCTAACCTCTGGATGCCCCAACACCAGCTCCAGGAGCCCAACCCCTGGGAGCCCCAACACCAGCTCCAGGGGCCCAACCTGGGGGACCAAACCATAGCTCCAGGGGCCCAACCCCTGGTGGCCGCAACACCAACTCCAGCGGCCCAACCCCTGAGCGCCCGAGCCTTAGCTCAAGGGGCCTAACCCCTGGGGCCCCAAAACCAGCTCCAGGGGCCCAACCCCTGGGGGCACCAACACCAGCTCCAGGGTCCAAACCCCTGAGCGCCCGAACCTTAGCTCCAGGGGCCTAATCCCTGGGGGCCCCAACACCCGCTCCAAGGGCACAACCCCTGAGCGCCCTAACAATACCTCCAAGGGCCTAACCTCTGG